>NC_079499.1:1355369-1659720 GCF_030052815.1 Hevea brasiliensis | reverse complement strand
GGCTTTTTCTATGGTTTTTGTCGAGGAATTCCATACATTAATTTCTTGTTTGTCATGCATACGACCACGCGCTATTGTGTTCTGCCACGTTTCAACAACGGATGGCATTTTCATGGTTAATAGAAAATAAATGGGAGATTTTATTTATATCTAATAAAATATTCATCTAAAAATATCTTATAAAATTAGTGAAAAATTGTAAGTAATTAATAAATTAGCAATTAAAAATCATTTAATATCTTAGAAAAAATACAATATTTTAAGCTCTATATTAACATTTTTTTAATATTAAAAAGAATTTATTTTTTTTTAATTTAAAATATTTATATTTTAAAAAATGAAAATTAAATATGATTTTATAAAAATTTAATTAAATTATTTTTTTATAAATAATTTATTTGATGATAAGAATAAGAGAAGGTATTGATTGGGGTGTGGTTTACATTCTCTTTACTGAAAGTGGCGATAGCGTCATCCGTCCGTTGATTTTTTGAAGTTAATTAATTAGTCGGATCGGAGTTTTCTGAAGACGGCCTGCCTTGTGTGGAATCTGAAGACTTCCTGTCACCAAGAACCCACACATGTCCGCTTCCTTTGGCAAAAGTACAAACAAATGGTTCCTAATCTCTATTATTTATTATCTTGTAGTGTTTAATTTTCGCCCTCTCCTTACTATCTTTTATTTTTTCATTTTTTAAATTATATTTTTTTTGAATTTACTCGATTTAATTAAATTATTAAAGTTTATAAACTCATTAAATTTTATTTTTATTTTAAAATTTAGATAAATAATTAAAAACAGTCAAAACTTTCATAATTTTTTTATTAAATTAATTTTTAAATTTTATTAATTTAATCTTAAACTTTCATATTAATTTCAATTTTAATAATTAATTTAATTGTATTATTTAATTGATAAAAATAATTTAAATATTTACTTATATTATTAATATTAATTCTTTTTTTATTTTTTATATCAATTTTAATAATTATTCTCAAATTGATAAAATATATTATTTTAATTAAATTTTTTATTATTTATAATTACATTTATTTTGATTATATTATTTATTCATATTTTATGTTTAAATATTTACTAAAAATTTAATTTCATATAAAAATAAATTTAATAACTTTTAAATTAAGTATTCATATCAAAATTTTTATATTTATTATTTCATATATATAGATCTTAATAGAGGGTGCATGGCTTCATTTTTCCTCTAAAATTTGTCCTTTATTTTTTTCGCCAATCTATTAAAGCAGAATCAAATATATTTTTTGGTTGAATAATTTTTTTATTTAATATAATTATTTATAATATAATTATACTAATTAAATAATAATTTATTCTCACATCAAATTTACCTTTTGTTATTTACATTTGAATAAATATTTTAATTATGTATACTTTTAATTTGAATTAAAATAAAATCATTTACAAAATTATAAATTAAAATAAATAAAACTAAAGGACATTGTAGGAAAACATACAAACTAATACTACTTTTCACTTTTTTTTAATTTAAATAAAAAATAAAATAACTCAAAATAGTGTTTCATGTTCTTCACACAAATCTCATAATTTTTTTTCTTTTTCATTTTCCTTCTTACAAAAATCTAAAATTTTAATTTTTCTTTTTTTTTTCAATCAAAAAAGAAAATTAAATTTTGTTCTTCCCTTCTCTGACCATAGTTGATTAAATACGGTAAGGAAGAAATATTTCTAAAATATTGGTCATTACTAATTATATAAATATTATTTAAAAATAACACAGCTGGCCTGTGTTTGGTCGATCCGTAAGTGGCCTATATTAGCTAAACGTGGAAAGGAGCCGGGGCATTCTCGTCATTCATCTCTCTTCATCGCTTCCACTCGCTCAAAAAAGCCGGGACCAGCAAACCACTCCCTCCCTCTCTCTCTCTCTCTCTCTCTCTCTCTCTCTCCCTCTCTCTCTTCACTTCCCTCCTTTCTTCTTAGCATCTGCAACTTTCAAGCATTACTGAGATGAGAGTCGTCAGAACTCACAGGAATTGCGTTGCGATCCGTACTCTTTCTCCTCCATCTTCCATCACCCGATGCTCTCACGGCTCTGCTTCTTCTTCAGGTCCTCTCTCTCTCTCTCTCTCTCTCTCTCTCTCTCTCTCTATGTCTCTCTGCAAATGTGATTTATTTTTTGATTCCTTTAGAACTGAAAACGATCTTACTCATCTCTAGTTTCTAATGTACTTTTTTTTCGATGTATATTAGAGCATTAAACGATTCGTTTTCTCTCTATATCTCTCCTGAGATTTCCATTCATCATTTTTTCTTTTAATTCTTATTGTTTTATACTCTAATTATTTTTCCAGAAAGAAAAGAAAGGAAAATTAGTTTTTTGATTCCGCACGAAAACAATACACTTTAGTTGGTATTCTAGATATGGATCCATGTTTTCTGAGAACATGGCCTGTGTATCTTCCAAGTACTGGTGGGCACAGTTGCACCGAATCTGTATGATCGATGGTATGAGAAAAATGTTTTATTTGTTGAATATTTCGATTGATGGAGTGTGGAGGGTGTGAATTCTGAAGTAATTGTAAGCTCTTTTTACGGATTTTTTTCTCTTTATTCATTGTAAAAGAAAATATGGGAGTTAATTAATAAGAGGCTTTGACATCGGCGCTAATGAGGGGGAACTGCAGGGAAGCAAAGTTCAAGTGACGACGGTTCAAATCCATCATTGTGATAGAGTGTTCGTCCGTCCGTCCGTCCATATGCATTGTCTGGCGGGTCCCGCAGGTCTTACTTGATATTATATCTGGTTCGTGTTGAGTGTTGATTGACTAGTGGTCCAACTGCACTTCTGGGCTCTATAGGTGTTAGGCGAAACCACCGTAGTTTACCTATCAACGCCATTCTCAATCTAACATCAAATATTCTTATTTTTTAGTCTATTAAAACATTAGCTTATAACATAGCAACGAACACACACACATGTATGCATTATTTTTATATTCGTTAATAAAATTATTAATTAGACTGATTTATTGTGTATTTAATATATAATAAATTTTTATAATAAATAAATTTATATATTTATATTTTCTCCATAAAATTTATTTATCTATGAATAGATAAATGTCACTATTACGCTTCAATAAGTATATAAAACCAACATTTTCTGCTGAGGTCTTTAAAGCTAAAATTAAAATATAAATGGTGAAAAGTTTTCTTTCGCCGTCTTTCTTTTTTTTCGATAATTGTGGTAGAAGAAAGCAACAGTGAAGTGGAGTGAGCTGACTGGCTATTTTTGGGCACCTTCTAGGCTCACGCAACTTGAAAATTTGTGTCGTACACTCCCGACCACATTGGATCAAGTTCTCACATGGATGCCATGCGGTCGGATTGTGGTCCCAGGTTTCCAGCTCAGCGCGTGTCTTCACTCTCCTTACTTTATGTTTGTCGGGCAAACGACGACACCACATCATCTGTTTAGAGATTGTCTTGAAAAGAAATCACTGCGCCACACGCAAAATACCGGACGCTCGAGTATGTCTGGTACAATTACAATACATGCTCTCATACGTATAAAATGATGTTTATCTGTGTACGCGTGCACACAAGAAGAAACCTCCCTCGTGAGGCACGTGACCTTTATCTCCAGCCGCTTTGTCGGATGGCTTCCAAGGACCCCACTAAATTTTTCGGAGACAGGGAGAGAAAGGAGCTCCCCAGTCCCCAGCCCACCAGTTCTGCACCGCCACAACCACTAAAGATGTTCATTTACTACTTGTTGCTTGCAACAAATCAAAATTGTCAATTAGAGTGATCTTATGTGGACTCAAGACCACCTGAATTTGTTCACCTTTTAAGGATTGAGAGCGTTTTGCTAGCATTCTCATTTGCTGACATGAAATGCTTTGGTGTAGCTATAAACCAGGTGGCTAAAATATTATTGCCTTTGCTCTGCTTGTTTTTAGGTTCTTGTTTTGACCTCCTTTTCTTTTCTTTCTTTTTGTGCTGGACCTTTTTTGTTAAAGCAATTTCTAGAAAATGTCTTGCTAGCAACTGGTTAACATTAATGGTTGTAATTGTATATGCAGATGATGCAACTAGTGGGACGCCTACTTGGATTGGTAAGGGCCTCACTTGTGTATGCTTCAAGCGAAAGGGAACTTACGAACGGATCTACATTAAATTGACACTCTACAGGCAAGTATACTAATCATAGAAAAACACATTTCAGCCAGAGGACAGGGAAAGAGCAAGAAATAATTATTAATTGCTTTCTGCTATCATGTGATCTTCTCGAATTTATCTTCCAAAACGCAACCACTTCTCAGAAGTCTTTAGAACTATATGACCTATTGCAAAACACACGCCTTGGTGCTTGCATGGGCCAAATGGAGCTGAGCTCAGTGTTGCTCAGAACAGGCCGGTTTGGCAGTGAAACTTAGAAACTCAGCTAGAGCTAGGTATGTTTGATATGTAAATGAGCTTGTTTCTTGATGAACCAAGATTCAGTTGCTTACGTGTGGCTTGGCTGGCTCTGTTAACAACCTTAGCTCATATCAATGGTGGTGCTTTCACTGTGAATTTTGTTAAAGTATGGTCAATTGTATGTGGTCTTTACTCAACTGAACAAATATATAAAATGGAAATTACTCATTTTCTTTCCGTGGATTTATTCTATTCCCTTTTTCTTTTGCTTTGAATTTTGTCCCTTCATTGTTCTATTTCTTTCTCTTCCCCTCTCCATAAGTACAAATCTCACGTTTAGAGTTGAGACTTATTCTAGCCGAAGGCAGTGTATATTTATTGCCATCCTATCTAATATTTATTATTTTTTTATTTGATTTTATTTGGGATATAAATGGGCTGCCTTTACCATTGACTGTAACTGTAAGCCAGTTTGTAAAAGATTCAAATTGCCATTTCATTCAAGTTTATTATTTTTCCAATTTTAAGATGTTTCTACTTCCTCTCCTCTCTAAAAGATTATTCAAAATCTTTCAGGAAGAAAGATTGAAAAGGTTGAAGCACAGGATGAAGATTTATTTCGATGCTTCCAGGCCAGACCACCAGGTGTGGTACTTTTGCATCCATTTTTTGCTGTTTTATTACATCTCCGATTACTTAATTCCAATCCAGGGTACAGACTTGACCGCTATGGTCCATAACATCAATGTTTTCTTACATATGATCAAATCTCTCATGACACAGATGCAATTGTTAAAACTAAGAAGTAGTGAAACTTGTTATCTCACACCCTTCCCGGGTTCTATTTATACTTCTTATGCAACTGATTTTCACGAGGCAGGAAGCTTTAAGAGCACTGTGGTCTGCCACATATCCTGATAGGAAGCTTCACGGTTTGATATCTGATCAATGGAAAGAAATGGGATGGCAAGGAAGAGATCCATCTACTGATTTCAGGTTGTTTCTACTGCTTGTCTTCTCCTTTCAATTATCATAAATCTGTATTTTTTCACTTATGCAGTTGGACTTTCCTTTCCCCCTTATAAACAGAGGAGCTGGATTCATTTCTTTGGAGAACCTGTTATTCTTTGCCAAAACATTTTCGGTAAGTCTTACCCAGGTTGTAAAGAGAATATTTCTGAACCTAATAAATAAACAAAGGCTTTAACTCTTAGTTGTGTTGGCTGATGATTTGTAAACTATTATCTTTGCTTTTATTTTGGCAGACATCATTTCAACGTTTACTAAAAAAGCAGGGAGGAAAGCGATCTGCTTGGGAGTATCCATTTGCTGTTGCTGGTGTAAATATCACTTTCATGATCATGCAAATGCTTGACCTTGATGCCTGTGAGTGGAGCCTGAACACTTCTGTTTCCCTATACTTTGAATTTGCATAAGATGATTATTCTCATAATTTAGGCTCTGCCTAATTGTCAAGCTAGTCTGACCCCATTACCACAGTACACCTAGAAGACCCAAGCCTGGTCTTTGTTTGGCCCAAATTTATTTGTATTCCTCTGAGGAGATTGCTAATTTAGCCAACTTTTTTTTTTTTTGCAGCAAAACCTAGGACATTTGTCAGATCAGTTTTCTTACAAATGCTGTCAGGTAGAAGTAGCAGTCATATCCAATAAGCATTTTTCTAAGTTATACAAAATCATGTTCTGAAGTATCTCACGCAACTCCAGCGTTAGGAAATGGGTGGGGAATCCAGTACCATTTTTGCTAATGCTGGTGATATATATGAGTTTGTAATATGCGAGTTTCTATAGTTTGTTGTTCTGGTTTAACATTTATATGCACTGATTATTATGGCTGCCTTGCATGGTTTAACAAATGTGCTTTCAGAAAATGAATGGGCTTTTGACTTGCTCTATTGCGTGGCTTTTGTGGTCATGGACAAGCAATGGCTGGAAAGGAATGCAACATACATGGAGTTTAATGTAAGAATCCAATCTACTTAATTCTTCTCTCTGCCGTTTAGATAACTGCTTGAAATTAAAATTATTAGATAGGACTGGCTTATCTGACCTTTTGTATTAAAGTAAATCAATATAGACTAATGAAATGATACATATGCAGGATGTATTGAAATCCACAAGGGCTCAAGTGGAAAGAGAACTTCTAATGGATGATGTCCTACGGATAGAAGACATGCCTTCTTACGCCCTTCTCTCTTAACAGAAACTATCTAATGTTCAATTTGGTTTGTTTGCTGAAGTTGCTTTTTTTGTGCTTGCTTTTTTTGCTTTTAAGAAAAAAAAAAAACAACTTTAGCAAGTTAACCAAACAAAGAGTTTCATGCTGGACTAGTTTAAGGCCACTGATTTATTTTAGCCTTGAAGTTGTAAAATCCCTCTAATCATGTTTCTTTATCCTATTCTTCCCACCTTCTCTCTCTATCTCTCTCTCTCTCTCTAAGTGAATCCAAAATCTCATTTGTTTTTATTCATGGCAAACAATGATGGGCGTACTGTGCCCCTTCAACCACCTCATTCTGTTTAAAAAAGAAGTATGAGGTTGATCTAGACTCATGGAATTATGATGCTGAGGAGTAATTATTGTATTATTTTTGGCGTCGGTGCATTCCCACTTACACAGACGAAAATCAAGACTAACTGGAAAATGAAAGAAAATGAGTATAAAAACGGCCTGCTAAAAGAGTTTTGCATGTATATTCTTGTAGTAGGATGAAAATCCATTATCAATCATCAGCAATCTTGTTAACTGGAAATTATCCCATCTCCTTTCAAAGCCTAAAAAATTTACTAGCCTAAGTAATTAGAGAACACGAGGAAGTTTATTCATCATATCTTAACAATCACTCTTAATAATTTTTTTTTCAACGTTTCTGCATTATCGAGTCGCAGTCAAATAACTGTGAGGAATCTTCACAAATCAACATCTCTCATGGTTGATTCAAAGCTGCTCTTCTTCCTCTTCCTGGGTATGTCAACTGCAGGTAAGCTGTTCCAAAACGAACCTATCGATTTCAAACAACTCTGCTATATAACAAAAGAAATGAGTACAAAAAGAAATACTCCAGAATCCAGATGTTGATCTCCTCAACCACCACCAGTCCATCCTTGCTCCAAAATGGAACCCAAGAAAAAAAAAAAAAGGCCTGGACGCTCGTTATATCACCTTCAAACTAGAAATTAAACAACAGATTTTAACATGCAAAAATGTGGACAACTTGCTGGTGAATGGCGGATTTGAACCATCAGTCAAGAACTCAAACTAGGGGTTTTTACTGGAAGAAGGGCCTGATCAACTTAAATCTCCACTCCAACAATAGTCAATCATATGTCCACACACTAACCGTTCTTGAACTCTCAAAAGGGCTCTACCTCTACCTATACTTCAGAATTCATGACAGGGAATGCTAACAAATCGTGATCTGGAGACCTCATATTGCAGAGACTCAAGTAAGCTAAATCATTCAGCATTTTACCCTGCAAACAAAGCCACTGTTTCAGCTCAGAATCATTCTATAACACAAGGCAGGTTCAAACCTAAGTCCCATCAGTTTTGTTTGCCTCAATCAGAACCAAATGTTGTCCACAGAGGCTTTTGTAGTTGTGTTTCTCATTGTCACGAACATTTAATTTAGCTACATTGAAGGTCAGTTAGGTACTATTATCCATGTTTTAGAAGTGCATTTGTTTCCTGACCAACAAATATTAAGCGATAAAAACCACCTGTCTCAGGATTACATATGAAGTTAGAATCTGTAAAACATTTGCTAAGCTTAAAAACCTTCTTTGCATTGACTGGTTTATTTAAGAATTTCGGTGATGATGTAGCCTGAAGTTTAGGCTCAAGAAGAGAACATATAGCCTTGATGTTAGGCTCAAAAAGAGGAAAATCTAGGAATATTCAGAATATATGCTTCCTAACCAATGAGCTTTAGCTTAGTGGTAATAGATTTGTCCCTAGGACCATGCGGTCTCAAATTCGAGTCTCGGTCGGAACCAATTGTATATAAACAAATGCCATGATTTTTGTTTCCTAAGTGGAATCAAGTCTAAGAGTACCTAAAATGGCATTTAAATTTGCTTTTGGATTGAAGCAACATGGTCCCGGAACCCCTAAAATCATACAAATAAATGGAATTTTGAGGCCTTATTCTGGAATGCTGCTCAAACATAATAGAAAAAATTACATACAACCTCAGACTAACTATTCCATGACCTCCAAATTTCATTGTTTTGTCTACAAATGCTTCTGGGCAATTTTACTCAAAGACAGTCCACCAATGGTTAATGCAAGGGCTACTAACTAAAGTGACACAAACACTCGGAAATCAATATAGAACATTCCATCCATTCAATGCATCAGATATTCCATGTGGCTAAGTTATCATGAAAGGTTGGTGATTAAGAATCTGTGAAAGAAAAATAATGAAAGACCACAACATCCCATTTGGCCTTACCAACGCTTTTCATCCCATTAAATGAGTGGGGACTAAAACCAATTACTGAACCTATGTAGCACATCAGATATTTAAGGCTTCGAGCCACTCAAAACAAATTTGTTGAGGAAGAAAGGACATCGTAGCACACTGTATTCTAGCTAATCACTGGGCTAAAGCTTATGAATACAACACAATGATTGGCTTAAAACTACAAGTGCGAAAGATACTGACGGACTATAAAATTAGTTGGAACACCCATCCACCAGGACTATTTACACTTTATATCAATAGTTCTTCTATAGGAAACCCAGAAAAGGATGGTTAGATGTTCTCATTCCTCCACAGAGTTTCCACATCCCAGTTAGAATCTCACATATACAGTGCTACTATACTTTGCTTTTGGAGGAGCTGGAGCTTGCCTTCCAGTTCTCCACTATACTTTTATGGAAGTTACTATTGCTACTGCTTAGTTGATAAAAACGTCCCTTTGAAATAAAAAGGGGAAACTCACATAAACAGTGCTACTATACATTGCTTTTGGAGGAGCTGGAGCTCTCAATTATTCACTATATTTTTATGGCAATTACTATTGCCACTGCTTAGTTGACAAAAACGTCCATTTGAAATAAAAAGGGGGAAAGAAAAAATTTGGCGCTGCATGCTATGGTTTTAAGGAATTCATAGCCCACAAGAATCCACGATCTCTCCTCTTACGAGTTTAGGCAAACACACCAACAATAATGGAAGAAAATTAACACATCCTTAGCATGAGACCAAATATCAAGAATACAATAAATTTCCCTAAGAAAATGAAAATATGAACTGACCTTTTTATGCAAATGGACCAGTTTAGAAGCAGCGCTCGATAGATGGGTAGAAAAGTAACTTCTGAGAGGAGAAGAAGCCATTGAAGGGAAGGTTCACTGCAAATGGGGAAAAAAAAAATTTGGACCATTTCTCGATTTGTGCGTGTCATCCTTGCGCAGGGGCCATGCTAATCTTCTCTGTATCGTTCCAATTTTATCGGATGTCCCCGAGGGGACACTCAAGGGTAGTCCGTTCATCAAAATAAAGTCAAGCGAATGGGTTAACTGAACGATGTGGGATTTAGTTCTGTTCTAACTATAGCCGTCAGCATTCATTTTAAACACGTCAGCTCACTTACAAGGCCGCACCAAGCAAGTTTTAGACTCTCCACAGGCTACAGGCCGTCTGTGTTTTAGATCATGAGGCCCAAATTCTGGCAACATTTAGCCTTGTACAGAACAATGTTGCAGAACAGTGCAATTGGACATTGAAATTAGATTAGTTCAATTTAAAAATAAAATCGAATTAAAATTGATTAAGTTTATATTGAATAAAATTGTATTTGAATTGGACCACAATTGATCAGTCCGGTTTCATGTTAAAATCAAAATTTCTTTTAAAAAATAAAATTAAAAAATAAATAAATATTAAATTGAATTAAAATCAAAATCAAAATCAAAATCAAAATCAAAGGGACGTTCAATATAATTTTGGTCTTCTAGCCCTTGGATCAAAACCGAACCGTGACAGACCATAGGGCTATCCTTAATTTACAAGCCATGTCTGCTACAGAAACTGAGAAAAGAGCAACAATATAATTTTCTCTTTTGGTTTAATTTTCAACTCAGCTACGGTTCCTTGTTTGATGGGCTGTGCCATGAATGATTTGGTCCTTGACACTCTAGGTATCTTATCTTGTGTTCTATCTTTTATCTTCCCACCTAGAGTGAATCTTATCATTACAGGCATGTGACTAGAAAAAGACTGCTTACCACTGATGAAAAAAAAAAATGCTAGTTGCCTTTATTTTCAATAGAAGCCTAAAATGGTGTTGGAAAAGGTAAACAAGGTGAAGGGTTCTGTTGAAAGTGATTCATTACCATTCCTGAATCAAATGATTAAGATGTTTTAATAAAGTATTGCACAAAAATTTTTTTAAAAAAAGGGACAGAACATACCTTTTTTATAATTGGTAAAATATAATTTATGTTTTTTTTTCTACCTTTGAATTTTTAAAATTATTTGAATTTATAAGACATTATTCACCTAATCTCCTATAAAAAAACATTTTAATTACAAAATAAAAAAAAATTATTTAAAATAGCCATTAAAAAACATTTTCATGATATTAATGAGTTTTAGCTGTTGAAAAAAAAAATCCTTGGTGGAAGACTTGTCTAAAGATATAATAACAAAAATTAAATTAAAAAAAAAATTATCTTTTCTAGTTATTTTTCTTAGATGACTTTTCGAGTTAACTCAGTTAAACTGAAATATTGAATTTGATATCACAACTACATCTATGATCTATGTAATTTATTTTGATAAATTGATGTTTCGAATAAAGCATACAATTAATTTTGGAGACATCAAACATATACACATATGAAATAGTAAATCCTAATCATCATTGGAAGGAAGGAAATCTATTAGTTCTCTCAAGCTATGATGCAAATAATATGTACGACGAAAATCTAGATTAATGATGATCAATCAGGAACCAAACCATTAAATTATCTCTTTTTGATAACTGATTTCTATATAATTCGTAGGATACCCAATAAAACAAAATTTTATGATGTAATTGGGCCCAGTTTACCAGGCTAAATTGTTATTAACTTTTATCTGCAGCATGATTAGCCATGGCAACCTTCACAGAATACTTAGAAATCAAGTTCACTCAAATGCACAAAAGACGTTAATATGCTTCCAAAAAAGCTATACATCTCTGAATGAGATACTCTAACTTCATGCATAAAATAAGATAAATTTTTTCTTGGATGTCTCTAATTTAAGTTAGAGGAGAGTGAAAGGTAGAACCTGGGGATGCGTAAGTATTAATAGGAATAGCTGATCCTTGAACCCAAAGCTTCAGGGTTACCAAACTCAGTAGCCTTTTCTTTTGAGCAACTGCTCACCAAAGTTCCCGACCATCATTCTTCACTCTTTCTCTGTCTCAATACTTAGTTGATCCGCAAGGAACTAAAACCCAAAGCTTTCAGCTACCAGTGGCGGAACTATCTCACATAGAGATCATAGATTTTAGAGATCCAAGAACCTCAAAGAGTTACAGCCACACTGAAGGGCTTGTCAGATGGGTTCGTTGCAAACACCTATAGGAATGCAAAGGTCTGCATTACTAGAAACATCATGTGGATATCTACTCCAAGAATGGAAGGCAAGATTATTCAGTAAATAGTTATATTAATTAATGAGTGAATAAAATGCTTTATTTGTTCTCAATCTGTTTTCTTTCCCCCTCATTTGAAACAGATGATCTGGGATGAAGTTGGTGAGGATCAGATTGAAAGAGAGAAGGTTCTCCTGGATTTAGAACAGGATTGTCTCGAAGTTTATAGAAGAAAAGTTGACAGTGCAAATATATCCAGAGCTCGCCTGCATCAAGAGTTGGCAGAATCTGAAGCTGAATTTACCCATCTCCTTCTGTCACTTGGTGAAAGATCTCTCCCTGGACGGGTACCTTATCCAACCATCTGTTTCCAGTTACTAATTTAAGCATTAGGAATTACAAGGTCAAGTGCAAATATAGCATATAACACTAAGCGGTAGCACATAATTTGTAGTCAGTAATAACTCAGCAGTAAGCAATCTATCGCTATATCAATAAAAGTAAAATACAATAGTAGTGAACAGAGTTTAAAAAGTATCTATATATAGGCACCTACTTTGAAATCACTTCCAGTCCAACTAAATTTACGATGTTATTAAATATTGCCTGCACTGCCAGAAAAAATTTCAGGGACACTAAAGGAGCAGCTAGATGCAATCACCCCAGCTTTGCGGGACATGCGGTTGAGAAATGAAGAAAGAGTGAACCAACTTCAAGCTGTGCAAGGGCAAATTCAAAAAATTTCTGCAGAAATTGCAGGTCAGTCAGTGTATGATGACTCAATAACAAATGTCATAGTAAATGAGAATGATCTTTCGTTGAAGAAACTAGAGGAATACCAGATTGAGCTACAAAGGCTTCACAATGAGAAGGTAAAATAAGTGATTAAGGAACTACTTTAAGGAACTCATATGTTCAACTTTTAATCTCTCTTTTGCTGACTTTGAAGAATGACAGGCTCCAGCAAGTGGAGAAATATATTGATACAATCCAGAGGTTGTCCAAAACATTAGGGATGGAATCTTCCATGATTGTAACAAAAGTTCATCCAAGTTTGAATGAGTTGTGTGGCATATCTGAAAATATAAGTGACGGTATTTTGGACAAAATCAACAGCACTGTGGAATCACTCAAGGAAGAATAACAGAAGAGACTTGAAAGATGAAAATTACTAATGTCACTGTGCTAACCTTCTATTTTCCAAACCTTATTGGCAGGATCGAGCACCTGAGCTACAGTGATAAATACACAGCATGTCTGATGATAAGTGTATAGAAGTGGCAAGGGTGATATATAAATAGAAATGTGACAAATAAGAATTAATCAAAATTGTGATGAAAAAGAATTGATGGTTTAAGTGATAAGGTTTTTCATACTACAATCATTTTATTTCCACCTAGTTTAAGGAACATATTACCTGTATGATAAAGAATGGCATACCATAATTGTTGCAAACTTGGCAGCTTCATCATCTAGGAGACGCATTGAACAATTTATGGAATCTTATGGACACACCCTATGAAGATCACCAACTGTTTTCTCATGTCACTGGTTTGTTATCTGTCTTATCAGCTGAAGTGTCAGATCCTGAAAGCCTTACCCTGAATATAATCCAGCAGGTTAGTGTATAAGATTATCACACCAAATTAACGGAAACAACTAATACATAACAGCTATTTAAAATGTTTCAAGGCTGAAGCAGAAGACTGGATCAGTTAAAGGCAAGCAAGATGAAAGAGCTTTTCTTCAAGAAGCAGAATGAGCTAGAGGACATATGCAATAAATCACACATGGAGATCACTTCACGATCAGAGATTGATAATATAATTACACGTATAAACTCAGGTATGCTTGACTGTATCCTTTGTTACAATTATCCATTGCCATTTGTGATTAACTACAGTCATCTGCATACTGACACATTAAAAAGGGGAGATTGACCATGCTAATCTCCTCATGAGCATGGACGAACAGATATCAAAAGCAAAAGAAGAAGCTTCTAGCAGGAAGGAAATAATGGAAAATGTCGAAAGGTGGTTTTTAGCACGTGATGAGGAACGCTGGTTAGATGAATATAGCATGGTTAATTTCTTATCCATTGGTCTGCAAGATTTGTTGGTCTCTATCCTCTATTATATCCAGATCATGATATTCATGAATATTTTCAGGATGAAAATCGATTTTCAGTTAGCAGAGGCGCTCATAACAACCTGAGACGTGCAGAACGTGCCCGAGTAATAGTGAACAAAATCAGAGGTAAGGGGGTGAAGTTCCTAAAAGAGACAGTTGCATTTACCTAATCAAGTCAGAAAAAATAAGCGTTTCTGTCTCTGAGGGGAGGCACCTCAAACAATTAATTTTGGAAGGGCCATAAAATGTGCCAACCACTCCAAATGTTAACACAGTGCTATACAATACAAACTAAGCAGTAATGCAGAATAGAAAGTTTACAATTTTATTTAGAAATTTTAATTGTTATAGAATTAGGAAATTTGAAGAGTTTTTATTGTTTGGAAATTTTATTATTATTATGTCTTTTATTTTTTAATTTATCTTATTTAGTATTCCTAATTATAGTTGAATTAGAATTTTTATTCTTAATTTGATTAAGACTATACGCTCTAGAAATAAAGTTAATTTTCTATTATTCAGTAATTTTGGATTATGATTATTATTGAGATTAAATAAAATGATTGAAAATTAGTTCTCTTTTTCAAGGATTAGTCCTTAATTTCTCTTTTTCTTGATTCTTTCCTTTGTTCTACATGAAGTAGATTGTTAACCAGATGAATTAGTAACATCCCCACAAATCAGGCAGTTATATGGCAGAAGTGAAATGTCATTGCAAAGTAACTGAATAGTGAAAAGCCTTTGACTTGCTACAGTTTTTTATCCTCTTGAATTTCAAATTCAAATGCAACCACCAATGTCAAGTGATTACATATATTGTAATAATTGATGATGCAGTTTTGGTGGCCTTGCTTATAGCAAAGACCAAGATTTGGGAAGAAGAAAGAAAGAAAGTATTCTTGTTTGATGATGTAAGTTAATTAATTTTTTGTCTTTTATTTTCTTGCATGATTCCAAACCTGCATTATGTAAGCAAACTGCAGAAAAGAAGCATCATTTTATCATGGAACTACATGTCGTGCAAACTAATAAACAACTACATGAATTGTTATCTAGGTACCTCTGTTGGCAATGTTGGAAGAATATAACATTTCAAGGCAGGAAAGAGAGGAGGAGAAGCAAAGACAAAGGGTATTTTATTTGGAACTATAATGGCAAAGAATTTGATTTTCACCATAAGCATGCATAAACAATTTTCTTTCTCATTTTCTTATTTTCTTCTTTGTTAGTTTCAATGACAACTAACAAGTTAGCTTACTGAAAAAGTCCACGTACAATGATGATTCTTACCTCTTATTGACAAGGTGACCTTTGCTTCACAGGAAAAGAAGAAGGTGCAGATCCAGGTAGTAGTTGACCAAGATAATACATTTGGGTCAAGGCCAGGCACCAGTAGTCGACGTCTTTCAAACAGAAGCTTAAACGGAGGCCTTAGCAATGCAACCCCTTTAAATAGAAGGCTTTCCTGAGCATCCAACAGATGGGAAACAATAGCATCAATTCTGCAACTCAAGGTATATCCTTGATAAAGGAAGCAAGGAAAATACAGGGACAAAAGATGTTTGCTCGACCTGGCTTTGCTTCTCATCTTCGAGATGAAACAGCTTCAGTGGTCTCAACATTTTCTGGCCCAGTATCTCCTTAAATTTCATATCAGATTGTTATCTTCACGTGCATTGCTAGATCAAAAAGCATAAGAGATTAAAGAAAGCCTACTGTGGAACAATATGACAGAATCTGCAGAATAATATTTCGCTCCACTAAATCAGTTTGAAGATGTTTATCTATGGCTTCCCCCGCAGCAAATAGACTCGTCTACAACCCAGAGAATTGTCAGCAGGGGAAAATAAAACAAGTGTTAGGAGTTTTACAATTATTGTTTTATTTCGTTGCAGACGGAAGGCGCAGTACACCAATAAATTAACATCTACAGGTCTATGCAACTATGCAAGCATGTTTTTAATCAAGACGCTCAGATTTTCCTAATTGATTGGTCACATTGTTGTCCCCAAATATTGAATGTCAAGAATTTTGGTACACTGCTTAATCATAAACAATTGCTTATAGTTACAAATTTCAGATAATACAGGTAATATCATCCCCGTCAATAGAGGCGGCCACCGGTTCTGGTTCCTGAAACGAGGGACCCCTAACCAGACCATGGCTCTGGTTCGGGCCGATTCCAATTTGATTCGAGAAGATAGGAAAGCTGTCTAATTACAGTCTGGGATCCAGATACGAATAGAACCATTGCTGCGCCCAACTTCAACCATTCAATTTAAATTAAAAAAAAAAAGGAAAAAGAAAAAATACAAGCAATATGAACTTGTTAACTTAATGCATAAATGCTTTAATGAAGACTCGCATCAGAAATAAGTTCAAATAACCTTATTAAACGAAAAGATTTCAATCATTATTTCACTTCATTGAGCAATAATCTATGAATCCAATCACCAAATTAATTCAAACAAAACAAGATAAAAAAAAAAGATTCTTTATATTATAAAGCTAAAAATATATTCTGTTTCAACTTTCAACTAAGCAAAATAATGTGAAGATAGAAATAAAAGCATCTAGCTTTCATTTATCTGAACCGGAGCTTCATTTGCCGACTTAGCGAAGAAATAGTCAATCCGGCGAGTGCCAGGAGGGAGAGGTTTATCGGTCACAGGAGCAGGACGAGTCTTCTCAGCTGGTGGTTTACCGGATAACTGAGTTGGCACGGGAAGCGAGTCAAGAAGAAAATCACCGGTTGGCTGATGCCTCTTAACGGCAACTCGGATGTGATCAAGTTTCACGATCTTTCGCTTCTTTTCGATTGCAACTTCTGCCGACTTCTCTGCGAGGAATTTTAGAAATAGCTCGGTGGATCGGGAAACCAGTAATAAAGCGTCTGAGTTGATTTTGTTGATGTCTTTGTCCAGTTTCACGATTCTCTTGACCCTTCCAGTTGGAAATTGGGGCCGGATCGCCCCTTCTGTGTTCTCTTCCTCGGCCATTTGATGATTGGAATGGGAAGTAATTAGCAATTTGAAAATTTTTGTTTTGTGAGAAATTCGACATTTTAGGGATTGTAGATTGGCGGGAAACTGACGGATTGGGAAATTGCCCGCCACGGTACGCTCCTTTCGCGCTTAGAAAGCAAAAGGTAAATTTGTTTGGAAGATGTTTTAAGTAGAGTTAATAAGGTAATATAAATATTTTAAATTAATATATAAATTGTTAATATAAAATTTTTGATGGTTGATGGTTATTAAAATAGTTAATATTATTATTTTTTTAATTAATATTTTTATTATAATTAAAAATATTATTTATTTTATTTTTATTATTTAGTGACTTAATATTTATTATAGTATTTAAAAATTGAGTAATAATTTATAAAAAATTACTTTTTTTATTTTTTAAAAATTGAGATAATATTTTAATTGGAGTCGGTAATATAATATTATTATTTTTATATTTAATCATTAAATCAACATCAATTTTTACTAAATACTTCCTTTTAAATTATTATGTAAATAGTTAATTATTAATAATTAATATTTAATAATTAATAATTAATTATTATTAAAATAATTAATAAATATTAAAATATCTAATAAGTATTAATACAATTAATATTATCAAGCATGACCTAAGTAAACAATTACACACTTAATGAGTCAACATTAAGCCTCTTTAAAATCTTGTTTAATATATATATATAATCTAAAACATAGCAAATTGAAGGTTATCTTGGTTGGAAGTTCATGAGCTAATTTGGTCATAAGATTTCATTTTGATACTTAAATTTAGATTTAATAGTTATTATGATTTATAATAAATTGTTTTACAATTAAACATGCCTCTCAAATCTTAAATATTCAAATTAGTCAAAATCATAAACACAGTTAATGAAACATTTATGTGAAGCGGTAAAAACTAATTTGATTGAGGTCACCTTCTCCTTCGTGAGTTCACTATCTCCTTCTGTCTTCACTGTTGCTGTGCAATTGTGCATATCCTCCCCTTGTTAACATGAAATCCACCTTATAACATTCTTATGACTTATTGATAATGATTTATGTAATAAATATTTAAACTAAAAGTTATGATATTTATATCTTATAATTATGGACGGGATATATTAGAGGAAAGTCCATCTCAATTTGGAAGCTAACGGATTAATTTTTGTCGATATTTGATATAATTGAATCCTAATAAAATAAATTTAGGTAATATATAATTAAGTTTATGTTGAGTTTAAATTTAAGAAATAATATAATAACGTGTTTCAGATTTTACACGTTATTTATTTCATTTTAAATAGAATAAAATTTAAATATTTTATAAAATTATTAAACTTTTAAAATATAATATATTAATAAAATATAATTTTTAAGTTAATTATTGATTAAAATTTATAAAATTAAATGCATTAATCAAATTTAAGATAAATTCAAATGATTGATAATAAATTTTAATCATATTTGATACTAATTTAAATTTAAAAATATTAATCTAATTCAAAAATAAGGTACTGTCTCATTATAATAGCTCTTTAAGAGTTTTACATAAGAATCGACAAACTAATTAGATAGTGTCACGACCAAACCTATGGACCGGATCGACACTAGGACCTGGGCCAGCCTAAAGCCCCCGAGACCCGTAGTAAGCCTAACTGTTCATTAACCCAACTCTAAGGCCCATTTGGGCCCAATATCAAGAAAACAAACGGACAGAGTCCGGCCATAAAATGGACTTTCCAACGGAGAGTTTTCGACTCACCCGACCTGTAAACATAATAAATACTCAATTGGGGAGCTCAGCTCACCCTCCACATACTCATATCCTCATAAAAATAAATGGGAGCTCAGCTCCCTCATCCAATCCATTGTCTAGGCATAGGCCCCATGACATGCTGCATACACTCTATCAATCACCAATCGAATTGCTCTCGCTGTCTAGAATCCAAAAATCGATATGCATCGCTCGACACATCATAAGTACCGTGCACCAACTTCTTGAAATTTATGATCCGCTTGTAAGATCTTTCTCTTGGTGCGTGGATCACGCCGTGGAGGACGGACCATATCGCGCCATCATATCGATGATTCTCTCAGAACCCAAATAGAGTAGTCGCCATTGGGTCCATGGGACCTCGTGCCATAAATGACCGATCTCAGATCGGGTGGCCGCTCCTCTACTTGAGCAGCCTCTAGGCCTCTTACCCCGCCTCCTGGCAGCGCCATCCCGTGCCGACACCTCGCCAGCACATCCGCTCGTGCAAAGGCAGCTCTCCCGCTTCTACGCATTTTCCGAAATTCAACAAAGATTAGCCCACAAAAATTCAAATCGCCATTACACAGCTCTATAGACTTATATTTATACATAATATATGGAGCAGAAACTAGAAGCAAAGATGACAATGCAAGACGAATATAGACCCTATTTTTCCGCATGTGACTCCTAGTAGACTCTTCCCAACACTTAGACAATTTTTTTCCCTAAGAATCTGGAGTCTAAGCTCTGATACCACATTTGTCACGACCCAACTTGCAAAATGGCTCAAAACACACTTCTATATTTACAATCCATATATGTAACACCCCAAAATTTTATTAATTATGGGTATTTTTGATATTTAAATTTTATTTAAATTTTAGGAATTTTTTTGAGATTTTTCGGATTTTAAAAATCGGGTTCGATTTTCCGAAAATATAAACTTTGATGATTTTTAAAAATTAATTTAAAGACCACGTGGCAAAACTAAAAATATATTTGGAGTCTACGATTTTTCTCGAGTTTTGAATTTTTTCGAATTTTGGACCTCGCTTTGGCCCCGAGGCGAGTAAAAATTCAAAATTTTGTATTTAATCAAACCGCCGAATCGAATCGACGATCGGACCGGCCGACCTGACCGGCTTCTTCTCTTTTTCTTCCTCTTCCTCCGCGACGCCTCCCTTCTCTCTCTCTTTCTCTCTCCTCCTCCCCGCCGCCACCGCCTCCTCTCGCCCTCCTCCTCCCCGCCTCACTCCCTCCCCATGCAGCCGCCTAACGCACGGAACGCTGATTTCTTTCGCAGCCCAAGGCCAGCTTCCTCGGCCAAATCGCCGATCCGGCCACCGATTGGACCGGTCTTGTGTCCAAAACCATCTACTCGGCGAGAGCTTTCCATAGACACCAAGAACGCCAAATCCATCGAGCGGATTGTCCGATTTTAGCTCGGAAGATTTTAGCCCATTTCGACTTTTGGGCTAGATTTCTCGAAACCGTGAATCCCACGAAAACCGAGGCTACCAGCACGCTCCACTCGACGAGAGCTTCATGATATTAATTTCAAAATTTTCCGACAACGTTTTTGGTGGGTCCTACTAACTTCGCAGTTGTTTTTCCGAGCATTAAATGAGCTTAGAAAATTCTGAAAAATTTATGTACTAACCCCGTGTTATGGGCTTCGTGTAGGTATTCTCAATTCGCGGAAATTCGGCTGATTGACCGGTGCAAATTTCGACTGCATGCACTGCACGAAAAGTCTCGAATTGGGCGAGATTTTGCCTACCCCCATTGTCGACGTCGAGCGCTGTCCCGAGGTCGGAATCGCAAAGGTAAACCCAACCTTGTTTTTCGTAATTTTCTAGTGCTTAAATAGGATTAAAAATCAGAAATATTCGTGGTAGCTTAGAAAATTACGATTCTTTTGCAATAGCTTAGTAATATTGCTAAGGACCATGGGCAAAGTTTTATAATTTTTAGAGCTTGTTTGGGCGTTTTGCAAAAATGATCAATAATAAGGACTAAATTGAAATTTTGCGTATTGTGATGGATAATTGATTTGATGGGCCCAGAGGGGCTGTGTGATATGATTGAACTGTTGATATATGGATTGTGAATATAGAAGTGCTTTTAGCCCTTTTGCAGTTGGGTAGGTCCTAGGTATAGGGAGACTCACTGGATTTTCTGCACGACTTAGGACGTAATTGGTCTTTTTCTTTGTTTGTATTGAGTCGATTGTATTAATTAGATGTAATGTAATTGTCGTGAGCCGACAGCCTTCTTCCTCCGCCCACCGCCCATGAATTTGTCGCCAAGTCCGTGAGTAAAATATTAATTTTAATTATAATTTCGATATTATTATATGTTCAAGATGCCCATGCATCACTTATATGAATATATTTATGTAGTTAAACTCTAGGCACGATTTATGTCGCATTCATAATCGTAATGTGCCATGAGTGTTGTTGTGGTAATTTGGAGCAGCAGCGTGCGTTGGCGTGCGTGTGATGTGGTGTGGACTATGGATAGGACGGGTAGTCACGCTTGAGTTCTTCCGGGACCCGCTCCTTCGAGGGGTAGTCACGGCTTGAGTTCTTCGGGGACCTCGATTTGGTTTATTGCGAAAGTCCGCTTGAGTTCTTCACGCACCAAAGTTGGATTTAAGAGAGTCAGATAGGGATCAGCCCCAATATATTATGATTGATGCTACAGGTGCGTGAGTGCTCCAAATTACCTTTTGATGCTATGATGTGAATATGATGTTAATGTTGCATTTCACTCTACAAAGTTGCATTAGTTTCAGATAGTTATAGAGATTATAGTTAAGATTGATATTTTACTCTCGAGTCGAACGCCACTCTGCTCAAAAATTTTACAGCCACAGAGGATATTTTATTCGGTTAACTCGCTTATCCTTCGCAGTTGTTTATCCATGTTTGTGTAATTTTAATTACTCCTAGAATTTCCGCATGTGTTAGCAGATTTATTTGAATTTGGTCCGTAATATTTTTATCATGTTGGACCCGTAAACTTAAATATTTTAAGTCTGCTTGATGGATTGGATGAGGAGCCGAGCTCCCATTTATTATTATGTTGATGAGTATGTGGAGGGTGAGCCGAGCTCCCAATGGATTGTTTATTGTGTTTACAGTCGGGTGAGTCGAAAACTCCCGTTGGAAAGTCCATTTTATGGCGGACTCGTCCGCTTGTTTTCTTGATATTGGGCCCAAATGGGCCTTAGAGTTGGGTTAATGAATAGTTAAGGCTTACTACGGGCCTCGGGGCTTTAGGGTCGCCTGTGTCCTAGTGCCGGTCCGCCCATAGGTTGGGTCGTGACAAATGTGGTATCGAGCTTAGGCTCCATTCTTAGGGAATGTTGTCTAAAGTGTCGGAAGAGTCTACTAGAGTCACATGCGAAATATAGGGTCCACATTCGCCTTGCATTGTCATCTTTGCTTCTAGTTTCGCTCCATATGTTATGTATAAATATGAGTCTATAGAGGTATGTAATGTGCGCTTTGAATTTTGTGGGCTAATGTGCTGAATTTCGTGAAAATGCGTAGAAGGTAAGAGCCGCCATCGCACTGAGAGCGATGTGCTGACGAGGTGTCAAGACAGATGAGGCGCCGCCCCGAGGAGGCGGGTAGGAGGCCTAGAGTCGCTCAAGTAGAAGAGCAACTACCCACGCTCAGAACAGGCTTTCATGGCACAGGTCCCATGGACCCCATGGCGCCTACTCTAGCCGGGTCCACAGAGAACCATCGACATGATGGCGCAGATATGGTCCACCCTTCACAAAGAAGCAGATCGCCGCACTCAAGAGAGGAATCTTTCAAACAGATTATAAATTTCAAGAAGTTGGTGCTCGTACCTATGATGTGTCGACGATGCATATCGGTTTTGGATTCTCGCATGACAGCAGAACAATTACGCTTGGATCGATAGAAGATTGATAGAGTGTATGCAAAGACGCCATGGGGCCTATGCCTAGACAATGGATGAATGACTACGTGTTACCCTGATGGAGGGTTTGACATGGGCTCGCTTGTGGAACTTTTATTAATCGGTTTGTGCGTAAAGCTTGAGATCGAGCGGTGGGCCTTTGAGGCCTTAAGACAGAATGGCGTGTCCGTAGATGAATATGCTATGCACTTTCGAATTGAGCAGATATGCCCTCGCAAAGAGCTACGTAAAAGATGAAGGTGAAAAGATTCCTAAAGGGGCTTGACAAGAGATATGCAAACCTCGCCATGATGTCGATCACTTTTGATGTGGTGGTTGATCGAGCTAGACAGATTGAGATCGCTATGCCGTGGATGACAGGAAGAGCAAAGAAAAACAGAGCAGGGTTCCTCGTGTGTCCTTCCATGGGTACTCCGGATAGTGGTGGCGAGTAATTACAGAGGAAAGAGTAGGAACAAGAAAAGTGGTTTTAGACACAAACCACGAGGATTCGCACTGTGGTACTGATCCAAAGCGCTGGTCACGCTCAGTGGCAAAGCCTGGTTCTGCTCAGATCCTCTTTGCACCGTGTCCACAAAGGTGGAAGAGGACATTCAGACCTTGTTTGATGGGGTCAGAGTATGCTTGTGTGTGGCCAACCGGTCACTTTGCTAGAGATCGCCTGCTTTCAGGAGCCACGTATGGGGTCACAGGTTCTGCAAATGTTCCTCGACAATTGTATCCGGTGCTTCCAACATGGCAGTGGCCAGCTCGATAACAGGCCGAGGACAAGGGGGACGTGGATTTGGAGGCGATCAGAGGTAGAAGTCGTGATCAGGTTACGCCACTCGTAGGGGTCAAGCTCGGGTTTTCACCCGACCCACCAGATGCTCAAGCTTCAAATGCGCTGTGGCGTATTCTTCCTCGTCTGCTTATGAGGCTCGTGTTTTGATAGATCCGGTGCTACGCACTCATTTGTCTCCCCGTGTTTGCCATGAGGTTGGGTAGAAACCCTACAACTTTAGAGTGCCCTTTGTCGTAGCTACCCCACTTAGTGACAACATAGATGTAGACATGGTATTTCCGGTAGCCCAGGGTAGTGGATGGAAAGATCCTCCCAGCAGACTTGGTTCCTCTACCAAGAATGGATTTCATGTAACTCGGGATGGACTGGTTGGCAACTCATTATGCCACCTTAGACCGCAGGAACAAAGGTATACTTCCACATACCGTGTGGAAGAGTTTAGCTTTGATGGTGACAGAGCGTGGCTCCATATAATTTGGTGTCGCAATTAGTGCGTAAAAATGTTGAGGCGTGATGCCAAGGGTATTTGGCATTGGTGAGAGATACATCCGTAGAAGGTGTCAATATGGAAAATGTTCTGTTGTCGAGAATTCATGGATGTCTTCCTCAAGAGCTTCAGGTTGCCACCGTAAAGGGAATAGAGTTCTGCATTGATGTTATTCCTGCACAAACCCCATATCCATGCCACCTACAGATGGCACCAGGAATTGAAAGAGTCAAGGAGCAACTACAGGAGCTTTTGGACAAGGGTTTCATACGTCCGAGCACTTCACCGGGTGCTCCTGCTCTATTCGTGAGAAAGAAGGATGGGTCGTTGAGGTTGTGTATTGACTATAGACACCGAACAAAGTGACTGTGAAGAACAAGTATCCACTTCCTGATCGATGATCTATTTGATCACCCAAGGGGCTAGATTCTTTTCCAAGATAGACTGCGATCAGCTACCATCGCTTGAGAATCGTGATGAGGACGTGTCCAAAACGGCTTTCGTGACAAGATATGGTCATTATGAGTTCTTGGTGATGTCTTTTGGACTCACTAATGCACCAAAGACCTTCATGGACTTGATGAACAGGTGTTCAAGCCATTTTTGGACCGCTTTGTCATCGTATTCATAGATGACATTCGCATACTCGCATCGAGGAAGAACACGTGGCACTTGAGGATGGTGTTGCAGACGTTGAGGAGCACCAAATATACGCCAAATTTTCAAAATGTGAATTTTGGCTAGAAAGCATCTCATTCTTGGGACACGTGGTTTCTAGAGACGATTCAAGTGGATCCCAAGAAAATTGAAGTCAGAATCGATTGGCTTAGGCCTACAATACCACCGAGGTGCGAAGTTTTCTGGTTTAGTCGCTACTATAGGCGTTTTGTACAAGATTTCTCCAAGATAGCGGCTCCCTTAACTAAGTTGACCAGAAGAATGTTCCATTCATTTGGACAGATGATCGTGAGGAGAGTTTCCAAGCTCAAGGAGTGTCTAACCACCGCCTGTGTTGACACTACCGTGAGTGGTGAAGGATACACCGTGTATTGTGACGCCTCGAGTTGGCCTAGGGTGTGTTTTGATGCGTAATGGAAAGGTAGTGGCTTATGCTTCAAGGCACTGAAGAGGCATGAGCGTAACTACCCCACCCATGATTTGGAAATGGCTGTAGTCTTTGCACTAAAAACTGGAGACACTACTGTATGGTGAAGTGTGCGAGATATACACCGACCACAAGAGTTTGAAGTACATCTTCCAACAGAGGGATTTAAATTTAAGACAGAGGAGATGGATGGAGCTTCTGAAAGACTATGATTGCACCATCCAGTACCACCCTGGGAAGGCCAATGTTGTAGCAGATGCTTTGAGCAGAAAATCTTCCGTAGTTTGGCGCACATTTCAGAGTAAAAGAGACCACCGATTCAGAGGTACATGAGTTGATGGATCAAGGTTTAATCCTAGATCTTTCAGATGAGGGGTATTGTTGGCTCACTTTTCGGTGAGGCCGCACTTGAGGGACAGAGTTAGAGTTTCCCAAAGACAGAGACCAACAATTGATGAAGATCGTAGAAAAAGTACAGAAGGTGAAGGTGGTGAGTTTGGATTTGCCAATGATGGCGCCTAGTGCAAGGTTCTAGAATATGTGTGCCCGATGTGGACAATCTCAGAATGAAATCATGCAAGAGGCACACTACACATCAGCATAAGATTCACCTGTGTTCCACCAAGATGTACCATGATGTGAAAGATAGCTATTGGTGGAATGGCATGAAGAGAGACATAGCAGACTTTGTGTCCAAGTGCTTGACTTGTCGAAGGTGAAGTTTGAACACCAGAGACCGTCGGTGAAGCTGCAAGAGCTCCCTATCCCGTAATGGAAGTGGGAAATGATCACTATGGATTTTGTGATCAGGTTGCCTCGCATCACGCGAGGATATGATTCAATATGGGTAATTGTGGACCGCTTGACCAAATCACCACTTCTTACTCAGAAGACTACATACTGTGGGCACAAGATGCCGCTCTACATTCGAGAAATAGTCGATTGCATGGAATTCCGGCCCATAATATCCGATAGAGGGCCCCGATTCACTTCGGTTTTGGAGAAAGTTGCAGGAGGCACTTGGCACACAGCTTGAACTTCAAGACGGCTTTCCACCCTCGCATGCACGGCAATTGAAAGGACAATCCAAACATCGAAGACATGCTCCGCATGAGTGTCTTGGATTTTGGAGGTCAATGGGATGAGCAAATAGCTTTGGTGGAGTTTGCCTACAACAATAGTTATCACTCCAAAGATAGGGATGGCACCCTATGAGGCATTATATGGAAGAAAGTGTAGGTCTCCTCTGTGTTGGACAGAAATGGGGAAGCGAAGTGCATGATGTAGACCTAGTGCAAGACACTTCGAGGTAGTTCCTTTAATCGTGGAACGATCAAGACAAATTTCAAAGAGGCGTAAGAGTTATGCACCCTGCACGGAGGGATGTGGAGTTTGCAATGGGCGACTACGTATTCTCAAGGTATCTCCAATGAAGGGACTCCTGAGATTTGGAAAGAAGTGCAAGTTGGCACATCGGTATATCTGACCTTTGAGGTTACCGATAGAGTTGGAGCGATTGCTCACGGCTGGAGCTACCACCCAACCTTTTCACGCTCATCCCGTGTTTCACATCTCCATGCTCAGAAATACATTCCCGATCCTTCTCATGTACATCGCAGGATGTGATAGAGCTAAAAGAGAACTTGACATTTGAGGAGCAGCCTGTAGCCATAGTGGACTACCAAGTGAAACAGCTGAGATCAAAACAGATCCCTATGGTTAAGGTTTTGTGGAGGAGTCAGTCGGTGGAAGAGTGCACCTGGGAGTCAGAACGGGACATGCGTAGCAAGTACCCTTACTTGTTCAATGTATAATCATGTACTTTATTCTGCCTTGTGTAAAAATTCGAGGACGAATTTTCTGTAAGGGGGGAAGAATGTAACACCCCAAAATTTTATTAATTATGGGTATTTTTGATATTTAAATTTTATTTAAATTTTAGGAATTTTTTTGAGATTTTTCGGATTTTAAAAATCGGGTTCGATTTTCCGAAAATATAAACTTTGATGATTTTTAAAAATTAATTTAAAGACCACGTGGCAAAACTAAAAATATATTTGGAGTCTAAGTATTTTTCTGAGTTTTCGTGAATTTTTTCGGTATTTTTTGACCTCTTTTTCGGTCCCGAGGCAGAGTAAAAATTCAAAATTTTGTATTCGAATCAAACCGCCGAATCGAATCGACCGGATCGGACCGGCCGAATCGGACGGTCTCTTCTCTTTTCTTCCTCTTCCTCCGCGACGCCTCCCCTTCTCTCTCTCTTTTCTCTCTCCTCCCTCCCTGCCGCCACCGCCTCCCTGCGTCCTCCCTCGCCGGCGCGCCTCCCGGTAAATCCCGGCCAGCGGCTGTAGCCACGGAACGCGCGATTCTCCCCTGCGCGCGCCGGCTTCAGCTTCCTCGGCCAAATCCGCCGATCCGGTCACCGATTGGACCGGTCTTGTGTCCAAAACCATCTACTGGCGAGAGCTTTCCATAGACACCAAGAACGCCAAATCCATCGAGCGGATTGTCCGATTTTAGCTCGGGAAGATTTTAGCCCATTTCGACTTTTGGGCTAGATTTCTCGAAACCGTGAATCCCACGAGAAAACCGAGAGGCTACCAGACGCTCCACTCGACGAGCTTCATGATATTAATTTCAAAATTTTCCGACAACGTTTTTCTGGGTCCCACTAACTTCGCAGTTGTTTTTCCGAGCATTAAATGAGCTTAGAAAATTCTGAAAAATTTATGTACTAACCCCGTGTTATGGGCTTCGTGTAGGTATTCTCAATTCGGAAATTCGGCTGATTGGCGTCCGCAAATTTCGACTGCATGCACTGCTACGAAAAGTCTCGAATTGGGCGAGATTTTGCCTACCCCCATTGTCAGACGTCCCGAGCGCGTCCCCGAGGTCGGAATCGGCAAAGGTAAACCCGAACCTTGTTTTTTCGTAATTTTCTAGTGCTTAAATAGGATTAAAAATCCGTAAAATATTCGTGGTAGCTTAGAAAATTACGATTCTTTTTGCAATAGCTTAGTAATATTGCTAAGTACAGAGCGGCAAAGTTTTATAATTTTTATATCTTGTTTGGGCGCTTTTGCAAAAATCATCAATAATAAGGACTAAATAGAAATTTTCCGTATTGTGATGGATAAGTGATTTGATGGGCCAAGGAGGGGCTGTGTGATATGATTGAACAGTTGATATATGGAAGGTGAATATAGAAGATCGTTTTTAGCACTTTTGCAGTTTGGGTCGGTCCTAGGGATAGGAGACTCACGATTTTCGGCACGACTTAGGACGTAATTGGTCTTTTTCTTTGTTTGTATTGAGTCAGATTGTATTAATTAGATGTAATGTAATTGTCAGGTGAGCCGGGACAGCCTTCTTCCTCCGCCCAGCCGCCACAGTAATTTGTCGTCAAGTCTGTGAGTAAAATATTAATTTTAATTATAATTTCGATATTATTATATGTTCAGCATGCCCATGCATCACTTATATGAATATATTTATGTAGTTAAACTCTAGGCACGATTTATGTCGCATTCATAATCGTTAATGTGCCATGAGTGTTGTTGTGGTAATTTGGAGCAGCGTGCGTTGGCGTGCGTGTGATGTGGTGTGGACTATGGATAGGACGGTAGTCACGCTTGAGTTCTTCGCTGGGACCCGCTCCTTCGAGGGGTAGTCACGGCTTGAGTTCTTCACGGGACCTCGATTTGGTTTATTGCGAAAGTCCGCTTGAGTTCTTCGGCACCAAAGTTGGATTTAAGAGAGTCAGATAGGGATCACTCCCAATATATTATGATTGATGCTACAGGTGCGTGAGTGCTCCAAATTACCTTTTGATGCTATGATGTGAATATGATGTTAATGTTGCATTTCACTCTACAAAGTTGCATTAGTTTCAGATAGTTATAGAGATTATAGTTAAGATTGATATTTTACTCTCGAGTCGAACGCCACTCCTCTGCTCAAAAATTTTTACAGCCACAGGAGGATATTTTATTCTCGGTTAACTCGCTTATCCTTCGCAGTTGTTTATCCATGTTTGTGTAATTTTAATTACTCCTAGAATTTCCGCATGTGTTAGCGTGATTTATTTGAATTTGGTCCGTAATATTTTTATCATGTTGGACCCGTAAACTTAAATATTTTAAGTCCGCTTGATGGATTGGATGAGGAGCCGAGCTCCCATTTATTATTATGTTGATGAGTATGTGGAGGGTGAGCCGAGCTCCCAATGGATTGTTTATTGTGTTTACAGTCGGGTGAGTCGAAAACTCCCGCTGGAAAGTCCATTTTATGGCGGACTCTGTCCGCTTGTTTTCTTGATATTGGGCCCAAATGGGCCTTAGAGTTGGGTTAATGAATAGTTAAGGCTTACTACGCCTCGGGGCTTTAGGTCGCCTGTGTCCTAGTGCTGGTCCGCCCATAGGTTGGGTCGTGACAATATATCCACACTCAATCATATCACACACACCCTCCCGCCCATCAAATCAGTCATCCATCACAATACGTAAAATTTCAATTTAGTCCTTATTATTGATCATTTTGCAAAAACTGCCCAAACAAGCTCTAAAAATTCTAAAATTTTGCCCCGCGGTCCTTAGCAATATTATTAAGCTATTGCAAAAAGGATCGTAATTTTCTAAGCTACCACGAATATTTTATGGATTTTTAATCCTATTTAAGCACTAGAAAATTACGAAAAAACAAGGTTCGGGTTTACCTTGCCGATTCTCGACTTCGAACGCGCCGACGCCCGACAATGGGGCTAGCCAAAACTTTGGTCCACCCGAGACTTTTCCTAGAACGTCCGTTCGCCGGATTTCGCAAACCCGGTCAACTGTCGAATTTCCGTGAATCGAGGATACCTACACGAAGCCCATAACACGGGGGTTAGTACATAAAATTTTCAGAATTTTCTAAACTCATTAAAGGCTCGGAAAAACACTGCGAAGTTCCGTGAGACCCACCGAAAAACGGTGTCGGAAAAATTTGAAATTTATGTCGCCGCGAAGCTCTCGACGAGTGGAGCGTCTTTGGTACCCTCGGTTTTCTCGTGGATTCACTGCCGAGAAATCTAGCCCAAAAGTCGAAATGGGCTAAAATCTTCCCGAGCAAAAATCTGACAAACCGCTCGATGGATTTGGCGTTCTTGATGTCTATGGAAAGCTCTCGCCGAGTAGATGATTTTAGACACAAGACCCAATTGGTGGCCGGACGGCGATTTTGGCGAGAAGCCAACGCAAGGCGAGGGAGGGAATTCGTGCGCGGTTTTCCGGCTGGCTAGGGTGGCGCTACGGGTCGGGTGACAGGGTGGCGTGGCTTGGCCTGGGTGGCAGGGGAGGTAGGTAGTCGGCCAGGGGAGGAGGAGAGAGAAAAGAGAGAGAGAGGGAGAGGAACGACGCGCACGGGGAAGAAAAAAAGGAAGGGAGCGGTCCGATTCGATCGGTCCGATCCGGTCTGGTTCGATTCGGTCGGTTCGATTCGAAATACAAAATTTTAAATTTTTACTCTGTCTCGGGACCGAAAACGAGGTCCAAAAATTCCGAAAAAAATTCCAGAGAACTCAGAAAAATATGTAGACTCCAAACATATTTTTAGTTTTGCCACGTGGTCTTTAAATTAATTTTTAAAATTCATCAAAGTTTATATTTTTAGAAAATCGAACCCGATTTTTAAAATCCGAAAAATCTCAAAAAAATTCCTAAAATTTAAATAAAATTTAAATACCAAAAATGCTCATAAAATTTAAAATTTTGGGGTGTTACAGATAGTAACATTTTTATAAAAAAGAATATTTATAATTGATTATAATGCATTTATAATATTATTATAATATAAAAAAATATTAAAGAAAAATAAATTAATTAAAAATAATAAATAAAAATAAAATTGAAAATAAATAGTTAATATTTTCTTGATCTTTTAAAATAATAAATAAAATAAATTTATTTTTTAAAATTATCTATTACAATAATAAGGAGGGAATTATTTTAGTGTATACCCTTTGCATTTCATTGCTAACCAAAATTCCGACTCAACTTATTCCTAAAATAATAACAATAATTTAAAATCCGACTCAACTTGAATCGTCCATCCACGAGAACCGGACAAGATCCGATGATACACAGCGGGTCCGAACTCTCCACCGACCTAACACCGTTCAAGCGCTTCACAAATAGAATAGAAGCTACAAGAAGGACCGGAGGCCAGGAAAAGGAGGCAGCGACTTTTCCAAGCTCCGGCACACCTGTTTAAACGAGGAGTATACTGATAGGGCAAAAAGGATGCGTAGAAGCCAGTTCCAGCCGCCATACACAATGTCTCACAAGTGAGTTATTGCCAAATTTCGATGAACTTTGATTTCTATAGCATTATTAGCACATGCATGATGGGCCAAATACTTTTTTCTTTTTTAATTGAATCCATTAGGAGCGCTTCTGGCACCCGCCCACCAACTCCTGTTGCAGATCAAGTTCATGTTCATTCAAGCCATCAACCTACCCTTCAGGAAATCATCAATATTAAGGTAATTTATTTTCACCCTGTTTAGATTCTGGAAATTCAATTCAACTGTTTTTTTTTTTTGTTAATTTTTATATTTACAATGAAATTATATATATATATATATATATATATATATATATATTCAAAGAAATAAAAATAATGAAAATTCAATTGAATAATTTTTTTTAAAATGATTTAATCTAAACGAAGCATTTATTAACTTGAAGAGCTATATAAATTCTTTATTGTTTTAGAATTTGGAGGGTGGGATTTCTATTTAACGATTGCTGGTTGGTGATTGTTTGTTAAATGTGACCTGCTTGCTTATGCAGTTGATTGAGAGTGGAGAAAAAGAGAGACTAAAGGAGCTTTTGAGGTAAAGGCTCATAGAGTGTGGTTGGAGAGATGAGATGAAAGCTCTCTGCAGGTTTATTACTTCTTACCTCTCTCTAAGATTACCACAATTCAATGTGGCTTTAGTTGTTAATTTATTGTCATTTGATGATAATTGTTTACATTTCATGATGAATTATATTCAAGAAGAAACCCCTCCATCATAAATTTGTTTTTGTGTGTTTGAGAGTGATCTTTTTCATCATAACATCTGGCTCAATTTGGGATTATAACTGTATTAAAAAAAATCTGAAATTATAAATTAGCATCATTACACAGTCTGATTCATATATCAACTCAACTCAACTAAGCCTTTATTTCAAAAATTTGGGGTGGGCTATATGGATTCGCTTTCTCCAATCTAAACGATTTTGGGTTAAATTCTCAGAAATGTGTAATGCTTTTAGGTCATGTCGTACTTCTCTCCTCCAAGTCAATTTAAGTCTACTCATTTTTTTCTTTCTATCCTCTAACCTAACGTGCTCTACTTGTCTAACTGGAGCCTCCGTATGTCTCCGCTTCACATGACCAAACCACCTCAATCTCCCTTCTCTCAACTTATCCTCAATTGACACCACTCCTACCTTTTCTCTAATACTCTCATTACGGACTTCATCTAGTCTAGTATGGCCACTTATCCACCTTAACATTCTCATCTCTGCAACTCTTATCTTAAACACATACGACTACTTCAGTGCCCAACACTCACTACCATATGATATAGCCTGAAGTATGACTGTACAGTAAAATTTTCCTTTCAACTTATTGGTAATCTTGTGATCACATAAAACTCTCATGGCACGTCTCCACATCAATCATCCGGCTTTAATCCTATGACTAACATCCTCCTCACATCCCCCATCTACTTGAAGGACTGAGCCGAGATATTTAAAGTGATTACTTTGGGACAGTACCACTCCATCCAAACTAACTCCTTCCCTATCACCAGTTTGGCCTTCATTGAACTTGCAATGCATGTATTTTGTCTTCGTTCTACTTAACTTAATGCCTTTTGACTCTAGAGTACTTCTCCAAAGCTCTAGCTTTCTATTGACTCCTTCTAGAACAATATCATCCGCAAACATCATGCACAAAGGAATACTCTCTTGTATATATTTCATCAATCCATCTAAAACTAATATAAAAAGATAAGGACTTATAGCTGATCCTTGGTGTAATCCAATTGATATCGAAAAATCTCTTATGTCCCCTCCCACTGTGCGCACGATAGTAGTTGCTCATTCAAACATATATTTCAACACTTGTATGTACCTAATAGATATCCTCTTTTGTTCTAACACATTCCATAAGACATCTCTTGGAACACTATCATAAGCCTTTTCCAAATCAATAAAGATACGTATTGAAGATTTTAGATTATGACGAGGCCATGAATAAATGAATTAATAGAAATTTGCGCTTGCCTAAACTGAATGTACGTATAGTCTAATTATGAGAACTGAATAAAAATTTTATCAGGAAGGTGCTTTTTGGTTGCACCAAATAGGAGAGTAGCCTATATTATATAGTAGCCAAGAATATAGATGGAATTGAAAGCATCCATTTGCAAGTTTCTTTGTAAGTTGAATTTCTCCCGTTCTTGGGATGCAAAACTCTTGTGCTTTTTCCATTCACTAGTTGGGTAGCTGTGCCTCACTTTATTTTTTCAAATATGATCTTTGTGGTTCACTATATTTCATTCATTCCATGACATCTGAAAAATCTTAGTGCAACTTGTTCTTAAACAGAGCATTTACAAGGAAGAAAGGAAGGAATAATGTTACAGTGGATGACCTTGTGCATGTAATTACTCCAAAGGGCAGAGGTGGGTATATCTGGTAATGTTTCCATTTTCCTTAGTGCGCAAACAGTTTTTTTTTTTTTCTGGCTTAAAAATTTGCCCAGGAGGTCATGTGTTGTTCTCATGCTGATGTTTCTGTTGTGAATCTTATATATTCTGCAATTGATATTGGCATGTTAAATGACTCTCGAGGTATTTGACCCAACACCCCTCCCCCCCTCCCTCCTCTTTCCTTTTGGTTTTCAATTTCTTTTCTGAAGGAGGAAAGAGGGTTTGCTTGAATGGTAGGGGATGTGTCAACTAATTGATGGCACTAGATTTTTATCCCTCCAAATGACTGTAACAATGTTGATATTGCATCCCAATTGAAAATTAATTTTGAAAAGCAAGTGAAGCAATTGAACATGAAGTGGCCTACCATAACTTAGTCTTGCCTTGGGCTTAACGCCTAAAACTCCACTGTTTAGTGCTTACATTTGACAAAGTTGGTGAAGTTTCAATTTAAGCAAATCATTTTTTGGTGCATCTGGATGAGTCTCTGTGTTGAAACTTGATAAGGATCTTGCTGTCTGGAGCCATTTGTTGGCCTGGCATTCAAATTGAATTGTGTTGGAAAAGGATTCCTGCACTCTGTGTCCTCCTGTTTCAATTTAAATTGTCAAGTTAATGTCTTGATTTGCATTTTAAATCCTCACATTGCAATTATATTATTTTGTTTTGTGCAGCATCTGTTCCTGATTCCGTGAAGGCAGAGTTACTGCAGAGTATTAGATCTTTCCTAGCATCAGCTATTTGACATTTTGGACCTTATATCCCACTCTCCCTGTCGAGTTACATTCTGGTTTCCTGTCATTAAGTTTGGTTGATGAAGCATTATTAAGTACATGCTTTCAAATAGAGAGATTAACATCTCACCTTTATGACAACCATGGCCGAGGCGACTGTTGTACAAGAATCGGTATTCCAAGAGCATTATGAGTTTTTCTTGTTAGTGTTGGAGAGTTTTCAGAAACCCATTGGACTTGTATGGAATGGGTGATTTGCTGCATTCCAGTGTTCATATTTCATGATATTTAATTCTGATTATGAATTACCGAATGTTTTTAGCTAGTATATTTCAAGCTTTGTTAGCACTGAATGATAGAAAATGATTTATATGATTGATTCTAATTAATTTAGAATTAAAATTAAAGCTTAATTATTGTTATTATTTACTTAATTAAATTTTAATTTTAAATTAATTTTTAATATTATATAATTAATATATATTAAAATATATATTTTTAATAATGGTTATAATAAGCATAACCTAATGTAATCGTTGAAAACGTATTATTCAACCTTTAATCGGAGGGCCGCGACGGCCCAAACAGCCATTTAAGAACTTGGGCCTGGGGATCGAGGATGAGGCTGGGGCGGACCAACAGTCCAACACTTGACTCGTGCGACGGCATCATATCACTCGTGTGAACGAAGCGAAGCTTGGAAACCGCTTACCGGGCAGTTTCTTTAGCAGTCACTGCCTCCAGTCTCCGCTCATCTCGCTGCTTCTCTATTTGTTCTATTAACTGAAGACCTAGAGCTTGCAACAGAGACAATGGAGTTCTCTCAAGATGACTTCGATCGGCTCCTGATGTTCAAGCATGCTTGAAAGTCAGCTGAAGCTACATACGCTGAGGATCCTCTCGATGCTGATGTTAGTATCTTCTTCCTTTACCGTCTACGTACTTTATTGGAGCCACTCTCTCACAAACATGCTTGCTCGGTTTTTACCGTGGAGGACTGTTTTATACTGTTATAAGAGTAGTTTTGTTTAAATTGCTGATATTGCTTTTGATTTGTCTGGACTTCTACGACTATCGTTTGGTGAATTGTTGCTTAGAAAGGGTTATGTATGCAGAATCTGACTATGTGGGGTGAAGCTTTGATTGAGCTGTGGCAATTTCAGACCGTAAAAGATGTTAAATGGTATCTTATTAGTTATAATCAGAATTAACGATTGCTATAGCTTTGCTTTTGTGGTTTTGAGGTTGATGGAGTGGATATTATTTCTATAGATGCCATTTCGAAGTTGGAGGAGGCTTTGGTGATAAATCCTGCCAAGGCTGACTCCTTATGGTACATTGGAAATGCTAATACCTCTTATGCAATTCTGACTCCTGACCTTGTTGAGGCAAAAGAGTATTTCGACAAGGCATCTGATTACTTCCAACAAGCTGTAGACGAGGTAATTTTCTAATGTTTTCATGTTATATTTTGGTACAATGTTTAGGTTCTCACAAGAATCTTATGAGTGCAATTTGGCAATGCAGGAACCCAGTAACGACCCTTATCACAAATCTCTAGAAGTCACTGCAAAGGTATACTTACTTGCAGCCTTTCCCCTTTTTGTTTGTAGTGAATAGAATATGGTAGCTGTGAAGCTAATAAGATCTGTTATGATATTTGCTAACCTTTCTTATATAGCCCTCTATCAAATATGAGCATTAGAGTGGGGATCACCTAATACTTGATTTTGGAGCAATGTTGAAAACCCAGAGGTTGCAATTATTTGACTATTTGAGGTGTTACCTTTTCAAATTTGTTGATTTGTTTTTTTTTTTCGAGTTTTTTTTTTGCAACTTTTGAGATGACTATTCATGGGATCAATTGAGGAATTACTTCTGCAATTGGCTGGTGTGTTAATTTCTCTTTGAATATTTGTGCAATTTCAAGGTTGATATTCAAAAAATAGTGATTAATGCTTGCCTGCTCTCACGGAATTCAAATTGCTAAGGAGTACAAACTACAAAGGGATAATCTGTCACCAAGAGATCATCCAAACTTTTAATGGTTTTGTTGTAACTCAGCACCTGAACAGAATAAATAAATCAAGAGTACTTAGTGTTCTTACTTTGTGTAACATATTTTATAAATATTAATGTGTTGATTATTTATTGTTGGGCAACAGAGCTGCACATGGAGATTCATGAGCGTGGAATCAGTCAACAAACTATGGTGGAGGGTCTTCTGCTTCTTCAAATGCAAAGGTGCGGGATGTTGATTTTTTTAGAGTGAAAACATGCATTGTCAAGATTTTTTTCCAGCTTTAGCACTGCCTTTGGGAAAAAGAAGTGTCATTATCCTCCTCACCAAAAGATAAACAAGTATTTAAACATAATCTGTTCTGATTTTAACATTATATCTTTCATATATGGTTTCTCCTAATAATTTTGTTGTGTATAGATTTTTTTTCAGAAAAGAGATATTTGGTAACTGGGGAAAGTCAAAATAGGAAAATGGGTATGGTTTGTTATCATGTTTTACCTAAATTCATAAGATTTGTGATCAAGAGTCTTGGTCAGCACAGAATAGGAACTTAACCACCTAACCTGCAACTTTGAAAGTTTACCACAATTCAGGGCAAGAAATTGCTGTAGTAAAAAGGATTGTGTTGCTTATGGGAATATCCAATGGAACTAAATGTAATTACTTGAAGAATTTAGCACATTTTTTAGTCTGCTGTGCTTTGAATTTCTGGCTTGAGTAATATTAATTCCTGTTCTTGTTCTTGTTGAAAAGTCTTATCCAGCAAATTAGCCTGAAGCATGGCTAGTGTTGTGAGTCTTATGACTTATAACCCACTATAGGTGTAGTTTTAGCCTGTTAATTTTCCTATATTAGTTGGTTGCTATTTACATATCAAGAATTCCCATTATTTTCATTCTCGTGGTCTCTACTTCATATGCATGTCATCTTCAATTGTTCTTCTAGAACATATTATCTTGGTATTGCACGGTTACACAGCCTTGCATGGGGTTGTTGGGTTTAGAGATGGTTGAGCGCTGCATCTCCTTTATTTAGTCAAAGCACCATTGGTAATCCCTATGAACCAACTCAACTCAGCCTTGATTCCAATCTGGAAACAAACATGAGGTATTGGGTGTGGCATGTCTAAAAATATATAAAAAGAATAATAACATCCATTCATATATTGTGCAAGAAATTCAAGGCTTTAATCTACTTTAAGCATTATGATTAGTTACAGATGGGTGGGAATGGGTGGAGTTTGCAGTCACTGTTAAGTAGTTTCCAACCACGTGAGGGAATATGATAATTTGAAGTTTATATTGTATACTTTTTCAAATCTTTACTTTGTGTTGTTAGCATCTTCTTTGAACCTCCTTTTATTGTTTTCCCCTCCAAATTTGTATTTCAGGGTTCCAAGAAGAATAAGAAGAGTAGTGATTTGAAATATGACATTTTTGGATGGATAATCCTTGTAGTTGGAATTGTTACATTGGTGGGAATGGCAAGATCCCATGGTTCTCCACCTTCAAGATAAGCCATAAAGTAAATGCCAAATGCTTTTGGGTGTTGATCAAACAATTCTGACAGGATGTCACGTAGTTGATTGAGTTCTGCATGTGGCAATGCATTCCACATGTTTATTTTGAATCTTCTGTTTCTTCATTGCTAATTTTGTTAGCATGATTATTATTCTTGTGCAAAATTTTGCCATTATTGTGTGTAATCAATCTATTATGCTTTCCTTTCTCCCTATTTCATCTGCTGTGCTTAGGTTAGTGAAGTTGTGATAATTTGAATTCCATTAAACAGGTAGTGGTGGTTGAAGTGGGAGAAACTATTTGATTTGATTTCATTGAATGGAGACAGGAGAGTAACCTGGTTATAATGGCAAATATATGTCATGCAATTTGGACTGTGAGCTTATTGTGTTTCACTTGGAATTAATACTTTAGGAATTGGTATTTATGTGGTTGAGTTCCAACCATTGATTGAGTGTTCCTCTTTTCTTGTTCACCCATTTCCCACCCTCCAAACCTAGTTGCTGATTGTTTACTTCTAACTTCTCATTTTGATTTGTTGGTTCAAATTCTATATTTTATTGAAACAAGAAGTCAAATTGTTCTGCATATGGAAAGAACCTGAAGCTTAAATAGAATAGTAAATGCACAATATGAAACTCAACTCAATTAAGCTTGATCCAAAACTTTTTAGGTTTGAATATATGTATGTATTATTCTTCCCATTCAACCTGGTTTAGAGCTACATCTTTAGAAAGATCTAAGACTGCAGCGAGCAATACAAAGCAAAGGCTTTGATTTTTTTGAAATAACCCACAAATTCACGAGGAGAACAACTTTTTTAACTTTAAACCTTCTGATTCTTTAATCTTCTGTGAACAGAAGGACCACTTTAGTGACTCTGTGATAAGAGGCTTGGTAGTTGGTATCCATATTAAAATGGGGAGGGGGCAAATTAAAAAAAAAAAAATTTTAAAAAGAAGCTTGAAGCTGCAACAACATAATACCTATGCTGTAATCTACATGTTGAGAAATTTTTTACCTCCTTTCTGTTTCATTCCACCAAATAAAATTTTGACTTCATTTGAGACGTCCACTCATCAGACATTCATGTGCTTATAATAAATCAATGTTTTTTTTTTTTTTTTTTTACCAGCCACAGTCTTCTAGCTACCATATCAATGTTAATTACTGAATTCTACTATTTTTAAGGTTTTCTGTCGACTTTCAAACGTTTTCTGAATCTAGTACTTTTTCTTGTTGATTGAGTTAGCATTGCTGTTGGAACAGCTATTGAGAAAAACAATTCTTTAAATGTATTCATTGGAGAGTATTAAAAAATAATTCAAAATTAAATTTGATAAGTTTTAGTCATAAAAACACTAAAAATTATTTTTTTCAACAGCATCTAAGATGCTGTTTTTTTGTCCTGATAAGCAGATTTAGCTCTTTAACCTCAATATCAAACAGGTACTAAATCTCAGATGTGTGAATTTCTATTTAACTTCAGATTCTTTTGATTTGCTTATTTGTTAAACAATCATTTGACACATGAACAATCTGTTCACTATTTATGGCTTTGTTTGTTATTGATGTGCCTTTTGCAAATCTAATCTCCAAGGAGATTTACTCATTGTATCTAGTGTTCATATTTTTTTTTTCTGTTTTACATTTTATATATTGTGATAGATGCTCCTTGAACCTTAAATTTTGGGTATAGGGGAAACATGCAGGGAAAATCCGATCCCATAAACCACCAGACCATTCTTTTAAAGGGAATGTTTGTCAACAATTTAGGGTCTGTTTAGCATTGTTGATGGAGCTATTATTGAGGAAAGCACCTTCTTAAATATGTTAGTTAGAAAGTACTAAAAATTGGTTTAATTAAATTTGATGTTTTAGTCTAAGAATTGCAAAACAACTAAACAATTTTTTTAAATTGCTTTTGTTCTACAGCATCTAAAATGATGCTTTTCCAAAAGGCAGCATTTTGGCCTCCCAACATAATCCCAAATGGAGCTTTATATGTAGCCAATCATCATACTAAATTTTGTTTCCATTTGAACTTTCTTCTTCTTTTGAGGCATTTTGCTTATCTTCCTAAACATTTAAGCAGGGAGCAATAGTATTAGTTGCTAGCATGTCCAGGATTATCTATGAGAAGTTATCCACCAAAACTAGAAATGCACCACGCTTAGACGATAAAAGCTGTCTGTTTAGTTGAAGCTTACTTTGATCCATCTTTGCCTTAATTGCTTCTTCACTACTGGAATCCAATTTTGTGGGCAACATTGATTTCTGTTAAGACACATCTTCTCATTGTAGCAGTTAAATGTAATTGAAAGATATCATATCTATTGATTGGTTCTTTAGAAGATTCTTTTTGGCCCATTCACTGCCTGATGCTTCTGTTCAACTTCAATCCCATTTCTCTTCCTCACTTCTTCATTTACTTACAGTCAATATGGTAGCTGGATTACTTGGATTACATGTTTGGTTTATTTTATCTATTAGATAGCCATGTTAGAGTGAGTGGTTTTATTGCTGTTGCTATTATCAATGTTGTATGTGTGCAGTTTTATCGAAGGTGGTCATTGTAACTGAACTGCTCTTGGTGTTAGGCTAGCAGCAGGATTCTTCTTGTATAATCTTGAAGTTCACATATAGTGTGTGGTGAATCTTGTTACATATGACGATGTGGAATATATTTCTAAGAGGCAGTGGAGATCAAATTCAAGGATTATCTAAGCTACTTCAGGACCAGGCCCACCACTTTCTCTTAAATCTTAATGGAATCAAGTGCTGGATAAAGCTGGCAAATTCAGAGTGGATGCCTTTCTATTAGTGGAAACAAATCTCAAAAGAGAATGAGAGAGATATGTTCTTTAAAACACCAGATAGTGGGAACAAATTCCTAGATATGTTGTTAGGAAGTAGCATGATAATGTTAAATTAATAGAAGTTTACAAGGCATTCCACTTTGATTAGTTTTTATAAGGATTTCTTGGAGGAGATGCTCCCAGAAGTTGTACTAAATAATGATTTTTTTTTTTTTGTTTCTGCCGCAAAGACGACTTACTTTTGCAGTGGTTGAGTCCATCCTCTTTCATTGGTTCCTGTTGGTCGAATTTCTATTGATGGTCTTTGTCCTAGATTTGTTTCTCTTTTATTTTGTGGTTCTCCCATCCATTGGATGCTGCTGAAGCAATACAAGACTTAGTGGATTTTATGTTTATATATGACCCGTAGGTCTTTCAATAATGAAGGGCTAGGAGATTTTGCGGGGAAGGGAGTATCCGCGTGTCATCATTAACTTTTTCTGATGAGTGGTTTATATCTACCAATGAATAATGCAGAATTAGTTATAGGCCCCAATAATCTTGCATGCTTTGTGGGGGGAAAGAAAGCATTCATATTATTGCAAGTTGATACTAAAATAAAGAAATTTCATCGGTCCAAGTACTTAGTTGGGTGGAAGCATGTTGGGTTTGTTTTAGTAAGAATGGTGAATGTAGGAGAAAATCATGCTTGTTTAATAAAGAATGTAAGAGAAAGTCGTGGTGTTCACATATTGGTAGTCTGTGGAGGACCCTACTGGAGGTGATGAAACGTAATAATAGTATTGGTATTTGCATTTATCTGATAGATTTGCCCTTGCTGCTTCAAGTAATTTATGCCTTTCCATTTCTCAGCTTTAAGGAAATTTTTACTTTTTCTGGGTTATGGAGAAAGCATGTTCATGCACATGGGCTAGCCTTGACAAATTTGTTTGCTCCACAGGGATGCTGAGCAGTCCCCTTGAGCTTAGGCAAGATAAACTTAGGGATACGGAGTGGGTACTGGTGATGTTGTCGTCGTTGGTCATATTTTGTGTCAAATAAAGCTGCTCTTGCTAATATGGGTGAGCAGATTTTGGTCTAAACTGGAAAATTAAATCGATTTGTGTTAATTTGGTTTAATCAATTCGATTTTAAAATTCAATCGGTTTAGTTCGGTTTATAAATTTTGATAATTTTGATTAATCGATTCGGTTTAGTTATTTTCATAAAAAAATCGAACCGAATCGAAATTATATATATATATTAAGAAAACCTCAAGATTTTTTAGTTCTAATTTCTAAGTTATTTTTATATTTTTGTTAATGAAATTTAATGTTGAAAATATGAAATCTTACAAAATTCAATTTAATCTGTTTAAAACAGAATCGAATTGATATTTATCGGTTTGGTTTAGTTCGGTTCCCTCTTAGTGATAGGTTTGATTTGATTTTTAAAATTTTTTATTTTTAATTTTATCAATTTAATTCGACTCGAAACCGAACCGATTGTTTGTACACATCTACTTGCTAATGATTTGGTATCGGTGGAAAGGATGTATTAGTTAGGGTGGGTGCCTCCTGAGGTAAAATTGTTGCTCAATTACTTCATTTGTAATTTTTAATAATATTATTATCTAAATTGTGTTAATTGGTGTAATCAGAGTTAATTTAAAATAAGAAATTAAAGTTAAACGGTCAAATTAAACAAAATATCATTGGTGGGACCAACAATCCTGGCAGTACCGCACCAAAACGGCTGTGGGACTGTAGATTTCGGTAGAAGGCAGTGGATACTCGATTGTCCACATCCACTTATTAGTTTTGGGTATTTTATAATTTTAGTTTATGAAAAATATAAAAATTATAGTTTATTTTTTTATGAGAAATAAGTAAGTCTCTAAGTATGTTTTTGTCAATAAATTATAATTGAATCAGTCAGCTACTAAAGTATTATAAATATTAAGACTATATGAACTAAATTATTATAAAAAGTGAAAAGTATATTTTATAATTTAGTATGTAAAATATGATAAAAATTATAATTAATTCTTTTATTTTTTATGAGCAATGTTTTGTTTAATCAACCATAATAGAAAAGAGTTAACCTAAATTTAATCATTAAATTGTTTTAAATATTAAGACTATATGAATTAAATTATTTTTAATGTGATTGATCGGTGAATTTCAATAGAATAATTGTTTTATTAATAAAACCATACTTTAGAGATTAATTTAATTTTCATAAAAAATAAAGAAAGTAAATTATGATTTTATTATAACTTAAAGGCTAAATCATAAGATACCATTTGGTTTTTAGTAATAGCATTTTTAAATATTAAATTATTAGCATAGAAAATGTCCAAATGTGCTTTTAGTGAATGAATCAAAACTTTCAATTTTTAATTTGCTTCTCATATTAACAAAAGTTCCAGATTTTACGATTTAGAAAATGATTAAAATATTAATAAATTAAAACTCAATTTAATTATTTTTTTTATATTAAAAATATTACTTGTTATTCTTAGAATAAAAATTTAATAATGCTTTCTTGAAAAAGGTTATAATCTTTAGTAAAATTATAAAATATTACCATTTTCTGAATCAGATAGATTATCCTTATCCAGTTGAGTTCAAAGTTGGAATCATCATAGCTCTTGTCTTTCTGCACATCTTGGCTGTACAGAAATTCATCAGAGAATACATAATCTGATTAGGTTCTTGAATTTCTGGTAAATAAAAAAAAAAAAACCAGAAAATGGGTGTCATTTCACTCGAGGACGATGGACATTAGGCACCGACGCGTCGGCTAAACGGCAAAAGAGTGGAAACAGAGGTGACTTCAAGGTACCATTATACCAAAGTGGAACCGCCATTATTGGGAAGCTAGAATTAGAGAAAGGGTACAATCCTTTTTATATTCTTTACACTTGGCACTCCTGACTACGACGCCCAATGCCATATGTGCTTCTGCCCAGTACAAGAACCAATGGTTTTCTTTACACACTCCTATTTCATTTGTTCTTAAATTATTGGGTCATTACTCATTAGTTAGGAAATTTAGCAAGTTGTGGTCTCCTTTACCAAGTGGGTGATGCATCTTTTTCAAAAAAAAAAAAATTAATTATAATTAAACATTATCACAAGTTAATTTTATGTATCAAAATTCTTTAATTATATTATCAATCGTGGTGATTTAGTAAAAAATTTTCAGTATTAAATATATTTAATTTCGATTCAATTTTTTATTTTAACTTTGAAATTAATTATTATCTCTATTATCTATAGTGAGTAAATTGACTATAAGTTATAGCTCGATGATAGATATTATGAAATTATTTAATCGCAGGCCACCATGCAATAAATGTAACACTAAAAGAGCTCTTTCTTTTACAATTAAAAAAAAAACTTTAGTAATAGTTGATATTCCTCTATAATATAAAATTCACAAAGAAAAAAAAAATCTGATTATTGTTATATGGTCTCAAGATATTAATTCCATGATCGATGACATAATCATCTTCCTTTTCTAATATGGTTTGCCTTTTTCAAATAGAAATGCTAAAGTTTTTGATAATACGATATAAAAAAAGCTTATTGCTTAATCCAATAGATCTTAATTGGTTAGAAAAGAAGATGAGCATCGACCATTATCCTTTTGTCAACATCCCAAAAAGCAAACAATTAATGGGCAAATTTCCTTACCAATGGAAACCTAAAGATTAGCCATTAATCCAATAGAAATTAAAACAAACCCTTCAAGCTAATTAAGAGTACAAATGTGGTCCACAGGAATGAAATTTTCTTTTGAAATGAGTGAGTAAAGAGGGTACAGACAACACAGACTCAATATTTGAGGTTCATGATTTTGCCTTGGAATTGACATGCATCGTATACGGTCACTTACAGCTTCCTGTATTGAGCATACATTTAAGCTTTCCTTGTGAGTTGCTATATGAATATGGATTGGATGCTGGTGGATGGGCATATGCATGCATGCATGGGCTCCTCCCTTTTTTGTCATTCATGTGGATGGAAGCCGTGGGATTGGTTCTACTGTCGTTTCATGCCTTTACTTCTCCTAACATCTCAAATGTGCCCATCATTTCCTTACCTGTAACTTGGATTCGTAGACATCCAACAATATTAACAAATAATATGGATTTATGGGGAAAATTTATCATCTAGACTTTATTGCAATCGGGATAGATATATACGTGAATCTTATTTATTTTATATATAATTTTATTAATACATATATGTTTAACGAAAAGTATTTTTATTAAAGATAAATTTTTATATTTTTATTAATATACGGAGAAAATTATAATCTTCAATATTTAAAATCTATTTTTTTTTATAAGCATTTAAATTCTGATATCTACGTTAAAATATTTTCATTTTTTAAATTTCATTGGATTAAAATTTTCTTTTTTACTTGAAAAATAACATGTGATATTATTTTAATTAGTGTATAATTAAATAATTATTTGTTAATGAATCTTGGAGTACTGTAATATTGGAATAAATTTTAATAATTATCTCTGAACTTATATAGTTGTAACACTACATTACTTTAATTTTAAAATATAACATAAAACTCTCAAAATTTTTAAATTTTAAACAGTAAAATTTCTCTAGCTTTCAATTATTGATTTTTCAACTAGAAATTGATGTAAATAGCTCCCGCATAACGCTTAGTCAATATTTTTCTCTCATCTATTATGTAAAGTGTAAAATTATTCTCTTTACACATGAAAAATTATTGTGTCTATTGAGAGAAAAAATGATTCAATTTATACATGATTAAAGAAAGAAAAGAGAAATACTAATTAAACTCCATACTGAAACTATACAGGTCAGTATATAATTAAAAAACTGGTAATTAGAAATTAGAGGGATTTTATTATGTAAAATTTAAAAATTGATGGGGTTTTATATTATATTTTTAAGTTGAAAGACTGTAATATTACAACTAGATAAGTTCAGGATAGTTATCAAAATTTTTTTTGTTATTAAACTTTTAAAACATAATGTTTAAACAATTTTAAAATATATAATAGAAGGCATGATGAGTAAAAGAAAAGCAGAGCACATAGACTCTTTCCTTTTTATGGTCGCATCTCATCACATCTTCAATTGCATATTCACTGAGAAACCTAAAATCAATCATCAATCTTATCATTTCGTACCTTGCATTATTAGGACAAGTTTGTAATATTCACGATAAAATGGTAATGAATTGATCACTTTTTGGATAAGTCTATCATTTTAAGTGATAAATGTATGCCTCTTTTTTAGAGGAAAGGTATTTAACGAAAAGGAGAATTTCTTTTCTATTATTATTATTTTTTTTTACTTCATTTTAGAAAGAAAAAAAAGGAGTTATTTAAATTTAAAATTTTCCTAATTAAATTGAGACATGTGCATGTGATTTTTCTATGCATTTGCCTTACATTTCAGTACAAAATTTTTAAGAATTAATAATGGACAACAGATTTTTTTTGTTATAATCCTATAAAATTCATTGGTAATTGAATTTATCAAAAGATTACCTCGTTGGTAATTTTTTTTACCCACATATTTCAAGCCTATTGATAAATCAATAAAAAATAAAAATAAAAAATATTAAATATTGTAATCCGTTAGTAAATTTACTAGTTGATTTAAAAACTTAGTAAATTCATTGGTAATTTAATTTTTTAATTATTTTCAATTAAAATAATAAATTTTATTTATTTAGATTTAAAATTATTTTTTATTGTAAATATATTTTTAATTTTATGACTAATAATATTAGAAATGCATTATAATGTGAGGGAAAATGGTATTAAATTTATAGTAACAAAAATGGAAAAAAAAATAAAAGTGAAGAAAATGATGGAAAATATAAGAAAAAGGTGAAATTTGCCTTTTGAAATTTATCAATAGTTTTTAAAATTTATTGGTAATTTAAACACCTAATTTTTTATATCTCACAAATTACCGATAGATTCAAAATCCACTAGTAATTTGAAAATACAATAAATTCTTTTCACTTTCAATAGCCAGTTCATACAATTCAAAGTAACAGTAATATGGATAATTCTCTATTCCCTATATGACAATGATAAAATAGGCTATAATTTTCTTGATAAATTAACCATGAAAAAATCTCAGTTATACGAGATAATGAAACGCTAGATGTGTAACAACTGATTAGAATGACTTTATATCCCAAAAACAACAGAAATTGTCCATGTTATTATTAGTTTAAAATGTTTGCATCAGTGTGTTATTTATAAACTAACTATTGAGATTAATTAAAATAATTTAATTATACAAAATTTTAAAATTAAAGGGTTTTATGATCGCATTTCATCACATCTTCAATTGCATATTCAATGAGAAACCTAAAAATCAATCATCAATCAATCTTATCATTTCGTACCTTGCATTATTAGGATAAGTTTGTATATTCACAATAAAATGATAATGAATTGGTTACATTTCAAATGAGTTTTCACGTTTTAAAGGCGCTATCATTTTAAATGATAAAGAGGTATATTATCATTTGTTTTCTATATTATCATTTGTTTTTTTCTTCATTTTGTAAAGAGGTATTTAAATTCAAAATTTTCCTAAATTGAGATATGCATTTTGCCTGTGAATTTTCTAGTCACATTCTTATGGGAGTGCATGTGTGAGGTACTTGAGTGTGTATATTTGCTTGGCTAATAATATATAGTCATCATTTGTCGTAATTTCTTAGCTCATAACCAGGAGTTGAGTATTTTTAATTAACCAACTAATCAAGGTTGGCAAAGTAACCACACACTTTACCCACTAGCACCACTATTTATACAAATATACCCGCATGCAATTCCTCCCATGACAAACTTCCATCACTGCTAGGCGATTCTATAAGCATTTCTTCTTAGCTCCTTTTATCATCATCTCCCTTAAAATTTTCAAATGAAGACTTCCATGCTAATCAACCTCTCTTTCCTAGTCTTTTGCTTAGGAAGCGCTTATCAAACTCCATGGCCCATCACTCTCCTTTTCTCATTGTTATCTTTGTTTGTTTTCTCTTTGAACTACTGGTTAGTTCCTGGAGGCTTTGCATGGAGAAATTACCATTATCAAAAACTCGGTGGTCCAACTGGTTGGCCTATACTAGGCATCCTACCACAAATGGGTTCACTTGCTCATCGCAAATTGGCTGCCATGGCTTGCTCATTAGGTGTAACCAGGCTCATGGCATTCAGTTTAGGCACAACCCGTGTGGTCATTAGTAGCCATCCAGACACAGCCAAGGAAATCCTTTCTGGGTCTTCTTTCTCTGACCGTCCTCTAAAAGAATCAGCTCGTTTACTGATGTTTGAACGTGCCATTGGTTTTGCTCCCTCTGGGAACTACTGGAGACACCTGCGTAGAGTTGCAGCAAACTACATGTTTTCCCCTAGGAGAATCTCTACCTTAGAACCACTAAGGCAACGTTTGGCTGATGAAATGGTAATGGAAGTGAGGAAGGAGATGGAGGATAGAGGTGTTGCAGTCTTGAGAGGGATATTACAACAGGGTTCTTTAAGTAATGTAATGGAGAGCGTTTTTGGGATCAACTACGCCTGTTCAGAAAGGGAGGAGCTATTAAGCGCCATGGTTAAAGAAGGATATGAGTTAATTACAAAGTTTAATTTGGAGGATTATTTTCCGCTAAAGCTTTTGGACTTTCATGGAGTGAAGAGAAGATGCTATAAATTGGCAGGCAAGGTTAACTGTGTTGTGGGTGAAATTGTGAGAGAGAGAAAAGCAGCTGGGGATTTTAGTAGTGGAAGTGACTTTCTTAGTGCCTTGCTATCTTTGCCTGAACAGGAGCAGCTAAGTGAATCTGATATGGTGCCTGTTCTGTGGGTAAGGACTCTTTCCCCATAACTTTTTAGTTTCTTTTCATGGGAACAACGATCATCTCTATTGACTTCAAACAGAAAACTTTCTTAAATAAAAAAAAAATTCTTTAAATTATCGTAAATTTAATAAAAAAAAAATTATTGAGATATTCATATATTAAATTAGTAAAATTTATAATTTTATATATTTGTATTTTTAATTTATAATAAATCTGAGTTTGAATAAAAAATATTTATGTTTGAAGTCGTATTCTTTAACTTTCCTTTGTCAATTATTGTATATATATATCATTGACAAACTTCCCCTTTACTTTTGAAATGATTGAAAGAAATTTTGCATGATGCAATGCCCAATCCAAGCAAAATTTTGATGGCTGACCAGACCAGACCAGCTCTGTACATAGGGTGTTGGCCAAATAGGAGACCTCTTATATGCTTCGTGTTGGCCAAATAGGAGACCTCTAGTATGCTTTTTTATCTTTATTTTTATTTTTATTCTTTTTTATCTTCATTTTTATTTTTATTTTTTTTTAGAATACATTTTTTGAAATTAAAAACTTTATCTTTTTGAGTATATATATTATGGATTCGCTTGTGGTTTTCATGTGCGTCGTGAAATCTATTTTTACATTATAATTAAAGGTGAGTATTGACACAATAATAAAATTGCTTTCTTTTTTATTAAAGCTACTCATTTTGTTCATTTCAAATGTAAACAATGAATTTATAAAGAAAAATCTTATTATATGAATGTCTCGTGGCCCTTCTCCAGGAAATGATATTCCGGGGAACAGACACAGTTGCTATTCTTCTGGAGTGGATCATGGCTAGAATTGTTATGCACCAAGAAATCCAAGCAAAAGCCCACCAAGAGCTAGACACTTGCATAGGCTTCCACAGGCAGCTTCAAGATTCCGATATCCCTAACCTTCCCTACCTCCAAGCCATTGTCAAAGAAGTACTAAGAATGCACCCTCCTGGCCCACTACTCTCCTGGGCCCGCCTTGCCGTCCACGACGTCCACATCGACAAAATCTTCATCCCAGCTGGCACGACGGCGATGGTCAACATGTGGGCCATAACCCACGACCCATCAATCTGGAAGGACCCGTGGGAGTTCAATCCAGACCGTTTCTTGGAAGAGGACGTGCCAATAATGGGCTCGGATCTAAGGCTTGCACCGTTTGGGTCAGGGAGGAGGGTGTGTCCAGGTAAGGCATTAGGCTTAGCGACAGTCCACCTGTGGCTGGGGCGGCTTCTACACCGATACAAATGGTTACCGGCGCAGCCTGTAGATTTGTCTGAGTGTTTGAGGCTTTCCCTTGAAATGAAAAAGCCATTAGCTTGTCGCGTGGTTGATCGATGGAGCAAATTGGCCATGCCGTGAAACGGGGTAGCTTGTATAACCTGTGAGTTTAGTTGTGTTGAAAGCGGGTGGGTCAACGGTAAAATGAAGTGATAAAAGATGTTGGTCACGTGCACTTTGTCAAGAGTTTACAAAATAAACATATATTACTAAGTTGCAGAGATTGTAAAATATTTTCGATGCATAAAAAAATATTTTATTATTATTATATTGACTAATAATATGTAAAATATAGAAGAAGATTGAAATATTAATCAACAAAGCGAGATATTATATAATAAATACATAAAAGCATCATTTAATATAGAATTATTTATTGTAAATTATATCAAACTTGTATTAAATTTTGATATTATGATTGTAATTTCATTAAATTTTAATATATTAATAAAAATTTGAAAATTATTATTTATAAAATTTCAGTTATACCCCGTTTGATTTGGATAATTTCATTCACCTGGCACAATTCTTACTACATATATAAACTATTAAGTTAATTTAATAATTGAATGTCTAAAATTTAATGTATAGAAAAAGAAAATTACAAGAGAAGTTGGAAAACCGAAACAGTGATTAATGAAGAAGTTAAAGGACAAAGACAGCATTTTTTTATCCTCAAGGTCGTAATAATGATTTCGCATGAAAGTGGAACCTACCAACCCAACAACTTATGGAAGCAAAATCAGTGTTTGAGTCATAGCTTGTTGGATTGAATTGTAGGTTTAGATATGTAACATCCCTAAATTTTAAATAAATTAATTTATATGTAAATATTAGTATTTTATTGTATTAAATATTTGAGAATTTTTTTGAGATTTTCTGATTTTTAAAATTGGATTTGATTTTTTGAACATGTGAAACTTTGATGATTTTTAAAAATTAATTTAAAGATCACATGATAAAATTAAAAATATATTTAGACTCTATAAATTTTTCTGAGTTTTCTAAAATTTTTTCGAAATTTTCGCTTTTGGTCTCAAGGCAGAACAAAAATTCAATTTCGAGTATTCTGAATCGAACTGGTCCAATCGAACCGGATAAGATCAAACAGGTCGAATCGGACTAGCCCTCTTCCTTTTCTCATTTTCTTCCCCGCGCGTCCCGACTCCCTCTCTTCCCTCTCCATTTTCTCTCTCCTATCTCCTCCCCTTACCGGCCCTCCCTCCCCAGCTCGATGGCAAGCCTCCAGGGACCCTCCCCGCCTCCGGTCGACGCTCCAGGCCGTTGGAAAACCGTCCCAAAAACTCTCCTATGCGCGCGCGACCCTACGTCTTTTCGGGTCGATTCCAGCCGATCCGACCAACGATTGGACCGGGTCTTGTCCAAAAACCCATCTACAACTCGAGAGCTTTCCATAGACACCAAGAATACAAAAATCAATCTAGAGGTTTATCCAAAATTTATCCAGGAAGTTTTAACCCATTTCGACTTTGGGCTATATTTCTCTCAAATCGTGAACCCCACGAAAATTTCGAGAGTACCAGAGTGCTCCCCTCGACGAGAGTTTTGCAACAATACCCATTTTAAAATTTTTCGACACCGTTTTTCGATGGGTTCCACGGAACTTCACAATATTTTTTCGAGCATTAAATGAGCTTAATAAATTCGGTAAAAATTATATACTAACCCTCGTGTGGTGGGCTTCTCGTAGGTATGCTCGTTTGGAGGAAATTCAACAGTTGCTCAGGTCTGTAATTTATAGCTGCACAGGCAAGCTACCGAGAAGGTTTCAAAATTGGGTCGAGGTTATAGGCTACCCACAGATTTCAGAAGTCCCAGATACGTCCCAAGGGTCGGAAGTGGTATAGGTAAACTCGAAACCTCATTTTTCTTAATTATCTAGTGCCTGATTTCGATTAAAAATCTATAAAATATTTGTGGTAAGTTATAAAATTATAATTCCTTTTGCATTAGTTTAATAATATTGCTAAAGACCGCTGGGCAAAATTTTAGAATTTTAATAGCTCATTTGGATAGTTTTTGCAAAATAGTTAGTTGTAGGGACTAAATGGTAATTTTTCAAATCATGGTGGTTGCCTGTTTGGATGGGCCCAGGAGGGGTCATGTGATGTGATTGAGTTTGTGGTTGTGTGACTTGCGAATATAGAAATGTATTTTTAATCATTTGCAGGTTGGATAAGTCACTCAGTCGAATTTTCGGCACGACTTAGGATGTCTTTGGTCCTTTCTAAACTTGTATTGAGTCAAATATATTAAATAATTGCAATAAAATTATCAGGTGAGTCAGGACAACCTTTCTCCTCCGTTTAACGTCACAATGACATCGGTTCAAGTCTATGAGTAAAATATTAATTTTAATTATAATTTTAATATTATTATATGTTCAGGCATGCTCATGCACTACTTATATATATATGTAATTAAACACTAGGCACGTTTTATATTGCATTCTTAATTGATGATATACTATGGATGTTATTTTATGATAATTTGGAGCAATGTGCGTGTGTTGACGTGTGTGTGGTGTGTGGTATTGGTTATGGACAGGACGGGTAGATGCAACTGGAGTTTGACTCGCTGAGACCCGATCCTTTTATGAATAAGTCGGGGTAGGCACGGCTCGATATGATCTCATTGGCCATCGCATTTGGTTTATCATGCGAAAAATCTGGCTTGAGAAACACTCGCTGGCAGAGGTTGGATTAAGAGAGCTGCATAGGGGATCAACTCCCATATATATACTGTACGAACATTATTGGGTGTGTGAGTGTGCTAAATTACCTTTTTGCTGTTATGATGTGATTTGTATAAAAAATTTGATGGTGTTGCATTCCACTCTTCAGGATGCATTTAGATAGCTATAGAAATTATGGTTAAATTTACTCTCTGAGTCGAACGCTCACTCCTGTTCACATTATTTTTTCAGAATACAGGAGATTTCTTGTTGAGTTATAACCTGCTTCTCTCATTCGCAGGCAATCTATTAATATCTGTTATGCTTGTATAATTTTACTAAATTATAGACTCCGTATGTGTTAAGAGTATTTTAATTAATTTGGAATTGTAATATAATATTATATTTAATTTGTAATAATATTAAATGCATGTATGTGTGTGTATGATTGGATTGAATGAGGGAGCTGAGCTCCCATTTGATTTTATTCCATTATGAGTATGTGGAGGGTGAGCTGAGCTCATCAAATTGTTATATATATTGTGTTTACAGGTCGGGTGAGTCAAAAACTCCTTTTTGTATGGTTCATATTATGGCCGAACTCTGTCTGGTTGAATTCTTGAAATTGAGCTTAAATGGGCCTTATGATTGGGTTAAGCATTAGTCAGGCTTACTATGGGTCTCGGGGTCTTCATGCTTGTCCAGGTCCTAGTGCTGGTCCGACTCATAGGTTGGGTCATAACAAGATAAGTTTCTATTTTTTAAAAAGTTATTATTTAATTTTTATATTTTAGTAAAATTAATTATTTTGTTTATATATTTGGATAATTATGATATTTAGTTTATGTATTTTACTTTTATTAAAATTTTTAATTTTTTCGTTAAAATTTTCACTAGTCAATATCAATAAATTACTATTTAATCTATTTATTTAAAAAAAAATAATTAATTGATTCATAAATTTTAAAAACATTATTATCTAATTCATCTATTTCTGTTAAACTAATTAATTATTTTTTATATTTTAAAAATAAAATATTTAGAAAAATAAAATATTGGATAAAATTGAAAATTACTATGTAGAGACTAAATTTTAATTTCCTTTTTTAAGATTATTTAAGTATTTTCATTCAATTTCTTGAATATCAATTTTATATTTTTTTATTAGAAAATAAATTTTATTTATTATTTAAAAATTTATAGGAACTGATTAATATTTTTACATAAACAACTTGTATCATTTCTTACCAAAAAATACAAAACATAGAGAGAGTAATGAAAGGGATAAGAGTGTGGACGAAAGATAAGAAACACGAGAAGAGAGAAATAAAAGAGGGTAAGACAAAAATAAAAGAAGAGAATTGAGATAATTTAGGTTTAAAAAATAGTTATGAAACTAAATAATTAATCGTAACTATATTCAAAATATAAAGACTAACTAATTAATTTCATTAAAATAAATGAACTAAATAGTCGTTTGACTGATATTAATTAAAATAAAATTTAAAAAATGGACTAAATAGTTTAATTAAAATAAAATATAAAAATTAAATAATATATTATTTATAATATATGAATTAAATAATTAATTTTATTAAAATATAAAAATTATATAATATATATATATTTTTTTAACTTTAAAACAGAGTCTGCTTGTTTCATTGCTGAGGTCTGGGCACATTCATTTGATTGCATATGTCATCAACTTGAATTTCTTGACTCTATCATATTCAATTTTTAATATAAATAATTTTTCTTCAACTTACTATTTTGGTGTTAAATGCAGTTAGTATTAAATTTCAAAATTAAAAAAAAAAAGTTTAATAGTTTCAAGTCTACTCGAGCTTAATAAACGAGTAAGGTCACTAAACTCAATAAATGAGGTAATTGCGAGCCAAGTTTGAATTTGGCTCAAACTTGACAAAATTTAAACAAAACTCAGCACTTTAAATTTGAGTTCGAGCTCAATAAAAGTTTAATAAATTAAATTTGAGCAGTTTAAAATTTATTTTACACTCTCATTATTATTCTCAAAATTAAGGATTTGTTTTATTTATCTATTAATTGATATTGAATATCTAATGATTGATTGTAACTAATATATAATAAGCGTCAAAATAATATTTAATTATTATTATTAATATATAAAATAATTATTAAAAATATATATTATATAATTTATTTTTTATTAAAATAAATATATAATTATTAATTTATTATATAACGTATACGAGAATTAAAAATATGATTATTTTTTCTTATCAAAAAATATAATTATTTTTTATGTAATACATATTTTTTTTTTATCATATAAGAATGGATATCATAACTAAATTATTATTTATAATACTTTATATTTGTCTATATATTAATTTTTATAATTATAAATAATTTGTTGATATAAAAAAATAATTTAGGATACAAAATTTTATAATTAATAAATTTTAAAAGAATAATATAATCTAAATAAAAAATATAAAATCAGCTATCAATTAACGAGATAAAAACATTTATTAAAATCAATACAAATGAGATTTACTTTTTATATTATAAGAAAAATTTATATTTTTATGAGAGAAAACATTATTTTCGTGTGTATCGAAGTATTATATATATATATATATATTCCCACTAACAAATATTTATAGATTCACCTAATTCTAACTACTTGCTGATATTTCAGTAATTAAATTATTATATCACTATTTTCAAATGCCTTCTTTTATTGTTAAAGTTAAAAAATTAGCAAGAACGAGTTATAATTAAGTTTGGTGCCGTTTGCTTTGTTGCTATGCCTATCTTTTAATAAAGCCCATACTGCGCCGCCCACGTGAGAATGGTTGATTCTATTTTTGTCAATCCTTCGTCGTTTTTATTTATCCTTTTTCTACGGATTGATAGATGTTTTTGTCTTTTTTTTTTTTTTTTTTTTCTTTGAATAAAGATTAGAAGCTGTAAGATGGCTTTATTTCAAAATCATTAGATTCTAATACTAGTATATATTGTCGTTCTGATAAAAAAAAAAAAGAATATATTGTCGTTTTGGGCAAAGCATGTTCGTTAAACTTTGTACATAATGGTCAAGATATGTCATGGCATTACTCCTAAAGTTTTGGCTTTTAAAGATCCATTTTTCTTTCTGTTCTTTAGTTCCTTACAGCTCGAAAGGCCAAAATCTTCACCTTTTCCAATTTCGCACCCACTCCTAAAAAGGCATGAAAATGCTCCACAAAACGGCAACGGATAAAAGGACCCCACCGTGTAGCATCTATCTCAAAGTTAAATGCCATGACGTTTCGATTTGTGATTGGTCCGCATGGGGTTGATTTTTTTTACAATAAGGTGTTTGTCGATGTTTTATTTGTTGGGTAATTAATTAATTGGAGAATTATGATAATTGGAGAGCTTTAATTATACTTTAATGTCATATTAGAGCTTTCTCATCCACTCAATTAGATTTCAACTGTAAAACATAGTTATTGGGTTAGCAAACAAACATAATATAGATAATAATCATTACATGATTGCGCAAGCCCTTACAGCCTGGCTTTGTTACCCTTTTGCGTGATAATGGAGCTTTTAAAGTTTTGCAACATGCCATTAATTATTGTATTTATAATTATTTTTTATAGCACACTCGTACGTATATATTATTTAATTCAATTATTATTTAAGTTTATTTGAAATAAAATAAGAATTAATTTGGTTAATGGAAATCAATAATATAATTAACAAATTGAAATTATTTAATACAAAAATCTAGAATCCGTCCGACATAGAATTTAAATTGTTGTTAAAAGAAACTTAAATATATTAACTGAAAATCATTAAAAATTATTTTAACTTAAAGTTGATATAATTATAATTATTATTTTAATATTTTTATGATTAAAATTTATTAAATTTAATTTTAAATTAATTTTTAATACTCTTTAATTAATATATCTAAAAATATAATTTTTTCAACGATAATTCTAACAGTAATATTAAACAGACCCTTACTTGAATTACTGAAACTGAAGTTTTAAAAATATGAATTAAAATTAAAACATTTCATATCTCTTCTTGAATTAGACTAGAGTCGGTATATCTTTTTTAATTTAAAGCTAAATTTCTTAAAAAAAAAATTAATTAATACGATTTTTAAATTATGCTCATACATAAACACTAAGCACTATACTTATATCACAAAATTCACTATATAATCACATTAATAATAAAAAATATAAATCAATCACAGATTAAAAGTACACTTTATTTGCAGAAGTAAATGCTCCAAAAATTTGTTGAAATTGATAGTTTTTTATTCATGATTTCTTGAGCAGAGAGAGAACGCCAACCTTTTTTCCTTAAAATTTTTTTGTTGCTTTTCATTCAGAGAAAAAGCACTCAAAAACTCTTTCTTTTAACACAAAATATATGTGTTTTTAATATGGAACTGCATGCCGCGGTTACATGCAAAATGTTGGTAACCTTCCCTCCAGAAATCTCCTCTTTTTGGTCTTCTCTTTAATGGCCACTCCTTGATAAATTTTCAATGAATAAATTCTTAGATATGTATTTATTAATAGATTTTAAATTTTTGTAATTTTTTTAATCTCTTTTAATGAAGTTTTTATTTATTTTTATTGTTGAATGGAGTGATACTGTCCCAAAGTAATCACTTTAAATATTTAGGCTCAGTTCTTCAAGTAGATGGGAGATGTGAGGAGGATGTTAGTCATAGGATTAAAGCCGGATGGTTGAAGTGGAAATGTGTCACGGGAGTTTTATGTGATCGTAAGATTCCCAATAAATTGAAAGTAAAATTTTACCGTACAGCTATACGACCGGCTATGTTATATGGTAGTGAGTGTTGGGTACTGAAAGAGTCGTATGCATCTAAGATAAGAGTTGCAGATATGAGAATATTAAGGTGGATGAGTGGCCATACTAGACTAGATAAAGTCCGTAATGAGAGTATTAGAGAAAAAGTAGGAGTGGTGCTAATTGAAGATAAGTTGAGAGAAGGGAGATTGAGGTGGTTTGGTCATGTGAAGCGTAGACATACGGAGGCTCCAGTTAGACAAGTAAAGCACATTAGGTTAGAGGATAGAAAGAAAAAAAGGGGTAGACCTAAATTGATTTGGAGGAGAGTAGTATAACATGACCTAGAAACATTACACATTTATGAGTATTTAACCCAAAATCGTTCAGAGTGGAGAAAGCGAATCCATATAGCCGACCCCAAATTTTTGGGATAAAGGCTTAGTTGAGTTGAGCTGAGTTATTGATTTTTTTTTTAAATTATTCTACAAAATGCATATATAGCCTTTTTTTTCAATAAGAGATCCAAATATGATGCTTATCTAATGACACTCATAAAAAAATTAGAGTAAAAAATTGGAGCATGCAATTCACTTATTGGTAAATTTAAATGTTTTATCAACATTATTAATTTTTATAAATTTTTTATATTAATAAGTTTTATTTATGTAAAAATATAACATGTTAATTTATATTTTTTATTTTATTTATAATTAGTGAAATATTTTTTGTTTTTATATAAAAGAAAAACCTCTCAATTTTAGGGATCACACCCGAATTAACCACTCCGTAAAATTAAACATTGTGAAGCCCAATGCAGTCGTCCATGTCCAAGAAACCATGTTTTTTTTTTTTCAATCTCTCTTAGATGCTTGATACGTTTAAGACTTCAGAATTTTCGGGTCCATTAAAAGAGCCCACTTGGCCCAAAAATTGGATCCATTAATACGGTTGGCCGTTAGGCCTTAATTCTAAACGGTCCAATTTGATATGGAAGAACCCCGCGATTACGTGGCGGGAATTAGTGGACGCATAAGAGCCTAAAGGCCCCAATTTCAAAATTTTTAACTTTTCAAAAAAGATTCTTTCTCCTATGCGCCACAATTATTATTACAATGTTTTGATGACTTTAACTTGTTTTTTATTCACCATGACCCTTTGAGTTTTCGTTATTATTTTTAAATATACCCATAATCTATGTTATCCAATCAAGTCCTCAAGCTTTTCTACCTTCCTTTTCTAAAGTTATTGCACTTAATACAAACAAGATCTTGTATAATAATCATAATACGGCAGAAAGTATTGGAAGAATTTTGGGTAATATTAAATTAAAATTTGAATTTTTTTATAAAATTAAAATTAAAAAACAATAATAAAATAATTTTAAAATTGAGATGGTGAATAAATTTTAGCCCATTTATTTTCAAACACAATTAGAAAAGTACTTGTGATTAGTAAAATCATAACATAATTATAAGTCTTTCATGCACACAATGGTTCAATTTTGGGGTCAAGGCATAAATATTATATAATTGATTGCCCCTACTATAATTTAAAAGAAGTAGAGGCATCATTCTTAAATTAAAGACAAAATGACGGTGCATCACGGGAGGGATCCAATAAAGTAAAAATAGAAACGGGATACGCACAATTTCCGTATTTCTTTCTCAGCTTCGTTCTCAGTTTTCCTTCACAATCCACCAAAATATCAACGAAACGACTCCGTTTCGAAGAGACAGACAAACACAAGGAACTTCACTCGCAGATTCGATGTTATGTCGAATAGGTTCACGCGCGACTCTATTTGCACACGTTTTGTCATTTGGGTTCGTGGTTTCTAAATGGAGCGAGTATCGTAAACAGTCGAATGAACCAGTGAGGAATTAAGGATAAAACATTAATTAAGGATAAATTTGTTTTAAATATGATTAATTGATTATCCAGAGAGGAAAAAATTTTCGATTTTATATTTATCACCTCGACCCCTTTGTTCAGACAAAAATAATTTTCCATCCCTTTTCAACTTCCCTCCCTCTTGGCTTCCTTTGGAGGGAAAAAAAACCACCGAAACCAAAACCCTTAAACCAATTTCTCTGTCTAAATCTAGGGTTTTTGATTGTCCAACTTCAGTGTCTTCTCTTTTCTTTAATTTGTCAGCTTAATGGATCTGTTTCTGTTTATGTCATTTAATTCGTGAGCTGAAGTTACTTTGAATTCAACTTCTGATCTGTTCATGGTCGATTTTGATCAAGGCAAGCAATTTGTTCAGCTTAAATTGGCTTTTCTCTTTCAGCTCAAGATAGCTTTCTATGATATTTATGGTTCTTTATTGTGCTTTTGCTACATGCGTCTTGTATGATTTTAGTTTACTGGGATGCATTTTACCTGTTTAAATGCTCCATTTTGAATATGGCTTTGCTGGGGTTCTATATGCTGTGGATTTTTTTTTTTTAATTTTTTATGCTTGAGGTGTTAGAAATGGAAGCCGATTAGGGTTTCAGCTTTTGTTTTCTGCTTGGTTGTTGCTTGCATTTTACTTAGTTGCCCCACTCGGTTCCCAAACTGGTTCTCATCAGTGATAGCCATTCAACTTGGGGGGAGGGGGTAATTTGAATACCACGTTAAATTTATTTTTTTCTTTTGCTTGATATGTCGGGTAAAGAATTTGTGTCATGCTGATTTTTAGTTTCTTTGAGTTAGAATTCAATGGGCAGAAGGAAATAAAGTTTATCTACTTTAGTATGTTTGCAAAAACTCAGGTTGTGTTTGTATATGGAATTTGAAATTCAAGGATTCCAATTTAAACTCTTAATTCAAATTCCATGAGTCAAGATTGTACTTTTGACCATTTATGAATGTAACAAATCAATTATAGCCCATGTGTTATAGACCGCTCTCAAGTAATTTAAACCCAAAAAATTTCGAGTTCTTCCATTTCACATCCTTCAAAATAAAAAAAGCAGCCTTGGTGATTAGTTAGGAGTTCGTTTGAATATTATCCATGAGGGAAGCTTTTTTTTTTTTTTAATAAGTTTTGAGTCAGCAGTTTTATTTTGAGCAATGATTTTGCTTTCTTCAGCTAGTATATTTTAACAGTGGTGAAGCCTAACATACATTTGCTGATGTTCATTGTCAACTTTACTAGGGATAGTTGCTGTACTGTCAACAATCTGCTAGTTCTTAAATCATGGGGAGATATATCTACTCTTCCAATTTTATGTTGCATCGTACATTAAAAAAAATGTGTTAGTGTTTTGAAATTATAATCCATTAATGATTATTTCCCCCACTGGCCCTGCTATTTCTATAAATTTTTTAATTTTAAAGAATTGCCCTCATTCAATCAGTTTAACTCCTCCAGTGTCGATATAAAATTGTCATGTATAATTTATGTTTTTTTGAAATTGCCTCTAAATTTTAAGCATGTCTCCATTTACATTAGTAGTTATAATTTTTTAGTGCACCAACATAAATGTATGTGTATTGACTCTACTAAATTTTAAATATGCCTCCATTTAAATCAAATAATTATAATTTTTTGATATATTAATATATGTGTGTGTGCATTGTCTCCAATGAAAAATTTTTCTGGATCTGCCACTGGACTTGTGTGTAGTCATCGAGTGTTGTTTAATTGAATATGATTTTGAATACAGGACACTCTGGCCAGGACTGTATCTGCAAGTTTTGGATTGCTTTGCTGAAGGAAAGCTAGAAGGAATCTCCTTCTGGAGTTCGTAAAGTTTTCCTGTGGAAATGCAAACCAAGAAAAGAATTGCTGGAAGGACTACTTCAAGAGAACTCATCAGTTCCAGGATTTCAAGAACTCAGAAGAAAGCTCCTGATAATGTACAAGCTAACCAAAAGAAAGTCACTGAGATAATTACATCTTCAGCTAGAAAGCAGAAATGTGGTATGTTGCCTTCTTCCTAATGGTGTATGTACGAATCTTCCTGAGCTTGCAGTGGTTTTCGAGAATTAACCATTGTTGGGGTTATCTTATCCTTTCATTGAAAAATATTTTACTTTAAATGTTAACATAAATAAACTGGCCCACAAATTTCTCATGCTAGACTTGTTTGCTGTTTCATTCTGAAATGCATGACAGTATCAGCATGAAACATGGTAGCGGGTAAAATTAACTTCTAAATGAATCTAACAATGTGATGCAATACAGTTTGTCATAATGAAATGTAATTTACACATTATCATATCCCTAAGCTTATTCAACCTACTGCAACACATGTGGTTATTTATATTTGAGGTGATCTTGTGTTGATTAATCTTCTTCTTTTCTTTTCTTTTCCTTTTTTTTTTTTAATTTTTTTTATTCCACACTTTTCACCTCCCTCCCTCAACTCCCTTGTTCACCCTTGATTCCCCCAGTTGTTTATATTAGTACTTTTACCAGAACATTGGTATCTCAACTATCCCATGCTTCACCATTATTTCGGACATGCTTTGTTCTTTATTTCTTAAAAGACATTAAATTTGCTGATAAAGGTTATATCCTTTCATTTACACATTGAATTGTGATTGCTTTCTTTCATTTTTGTATAGCTTACCTGTTTGGCTCCATTTATTTTGTAGAAATTGTTTCCAAGAAATCATTTTCCATATTTTCTAGTGTTTTGACACCAACGAAAATTGATTAACAGAATCTTTTCATAGCTAATTGAAAACCGACCATTTTGAAGAAAAATAATTTAAGCTTTTGAAATGGGAAGTAATTTTCGAGATTTTCACAAACTTGTAAAAATAGGAGAAATCTCTTGCCATCATAGGCCACTGGTGCCCTCATTGATCACTAATGGTAATTACAATTTATTTCTTTTTTTTATAATGTTCTCTCATATTTTACTATAATAGAAAATATGAAGTGTGCAAGTCCAAAAATTTTAATGGTATTATGCACTGAAATAAATTAATATTTTCTAATATACTCCAAACAGTGAAAAATGATTTCTAACTATTTTTACTATTGCCATCAAACAACAAAAAATAAGCCATTTTCTTAGAAATGAATTTTCATGGACAATTATTTTATGAGAAACAAATGGAGCTTTTATGTCATGGTTACATCAAGTTTCATCTCACCTTGTCAGCTGACTCAGTTCACACATTAGGGTTTTGAGGGGGAGATTTTAATATCTTTGAAGTCAGCATTATGCATTTTTATAACTGTTAAACTTCTTATTTACTAGTTTAATATAAAAATAGATATGAAATTAGTTTATTTTCTTCTGCTTCTATAACTGAGCAGGTAGTCTTCAAAAGAAAAATGAGGAGCCTGTTGCTGCTACAAAATTGAATACTACATACAGCTCAGGGCATAATGAGACATCTAATGCTGCGTCTTTGTGTGATCATGAGGTAATTGTCTGGCTGCACAACCACAACCTCAACCCCTGTGCAGTGATTTTTTCTTTGGGTTTGTCAATGTGTTCATACCATTTGATATGCTCGCCATTATTTTGTTATCATATTTCATAGGAGATTTATAATAGCGTCAGGACATGTGATACATCTAAAGAACAAACAAAGTAGAACTCTTTATGTTAGGGCCATTAAGATTTTGTTGTATGTTTTCTTAATTTGTATCACAGGGTTGTAATGAGGAACCTTGTATATTCTCTCCTGCTTTTCGCGTATCTAAAATTGCTGGAGGGGAAATTGCCAATGGAGGTACGTGGATATATTAGACCTTTTTGTTAGTAAAGCTATCACCTATGTGTATTTGTATAATGTTTCTGCTATCTCATTCCTTTTGCTTATCATGGTTTTTATTTCTGCTGTTTAGTCAATTTCATTACATTGTTTCGAAGTGGGGACCAGAAATTACACCAGGAGGGTAGAACATGCTACTCAGAAGTTGATATGCAGGATTGCCATGTTACTCAAAACAATTTAGAATCTACTTCAGGAGACGATGAAAAGGAGACATGCCCTAATTACATAGGAGATGATCCAAACACATCATCCACAATGTTTTCTGTAGATACAAATACTGTGAATTCTCCTTCTAATGTAGATTCAGAAGGAGCTGGCCTTTCGTCTGAAGTGTCAGCTATATATCTTGCTATGAAGAACTCAAAATTGGAATGTGTTGATGAGTATGATCAAGATTGCATGTCAACTAAGGAGGATGATGATTATGAGGAATATGATGATTTTGATCCATACTTATTCATAAAGAACTTGCCTGAGTTGTCATCAGTTGTTCCCACATTTCGGCCAATGCTGCTACCTAAACAAACACGAAGTTGCCCTCCTATTACTCTTGTTTTGGACTTGGATGGTTAGTAAGGAATTCCAGTTTCTTAGAAATCCCCAAACATGTTTATCATATAAGTCGTTTCATTTGCTGGTTTTTCAATTATTTTATATGAACTAGATGTGCCTTTACATGTTACATCAGGCTCCTTCAGTTGCTCGTTTTAATATGTTTGGCCAGTTCATGGTTCTTTTGTACTCATGGAAAAGTTGCAGAAAACTGTTCTTTTTTTTTTTTTTTTTAACTCATGCAGTCTGCATTTTATCTTTTGATTGCACAGTTGTGACATGGATGTTTTGCCATTAATTTACCTTATTTGTATCTGTTGATGGTCTTCAAACTTCAGAGATCTTAATTGTAATTTTGATTTTGGCAGAGACTTTGGTGCACTCCACACTAGAACTTTGTGATGATGCAGACTTCACATTTCCTGTGAACTTTAACCTTCAGGAGCATACAGTCTATGTTCGATGTCGTCCTTACCTCAAAGATTTTATGGAGAAAGTTTCCACACTTTTTGAGATCATTATATTTACAGCTAGTCAAAGTATTTATGCAGAGCAGCTTCTAAATGTGCTTGATCCAAAGAGGAAGATATTCCGCCATCGTGTTTACCGTGAATCTTGTGTTTTTGTGGAGGGGAATTACCTCAAGGATTTGTCAGTTCTTGGCCGCGATTTGGCACATGTTGTTATAATTGACAATTCTCCTCAGGTATCTATTGAGAATTCCTCATTGTTACTGATTTTATGTGAGTTTTTCTTCTGTTATCATTAGGAGACTTGGAGTGTTCAAGAAACTTGCATGACTAGTATTGGTATATTAGACTTGATTTGGTTGTATTGCATTCCCTTTTTATGTGATAGGGCTTTTTCTGGCTGACTGCAGTTGGTATACAATTGATGGGAGTTATCTTCATGGCATGAAAATAATTTATGTTACAGTTAATTGAAGAACTTCACCCACAATTTTTGGGATGGGATGTCATTATTACTTCCAACTTGTTGAGCTGACCATGAACATGCTGTGAAACTTAAAACGTGGGACTTGTTGAGAAAGTACTGTAATAACAAAAATTATCGAATTGGTTTTTTCTATATCCATGACAGAGGCATTAGTAGGAACCATGCTTGTGCACTTAAAAAGGCAACCATTTGATTCTTACCTAGTGTATTTATGTGAAAAGTAATCAAGAATTTCAATTCTCAAAAAGTTGGTGGTTTTCTTTTTCTTCTCAGGCATTTGGGTTCCAAGTGGACAATGGTATACCAATTCAGAGCTGGTTTGATGATCGTTCAGATAAAGAATTGCTTTTACTGATTCCATTTTTGGAGAGCTTAGTCGGGGTTGAAGATGTGAGGCCACTGATTGTTAAGAAATACAATCTTCGAGGCAAAATTGCTGCGGCTGCTTATCCTTCTTTAAATTCAAATAGAGGAGATCCCTTGGAAAGGTGAGCCTCAATGTGAATTGGAAGTTTGAATCTGGACTTGTTTCTCTCCTGTACTATTATACAATTTAATTTGAGGGAACCCCTCTATCTTTGCAGAGGATGTCCTTAGAATACTTTTAAGATTCAAACTGGAAATGTGATTCTAACTAGTAACTACATAGAGGGAAGAATGTGTCTTCGGTTGTAGAGTGCTTAACAGTCGAAACCTTTGCTACAATGAAGAGGACATGTGAAAGTGCGTTATAGGTAATGCAATGAGGTTAGCTTGGAATAAAAAACTTCTTAGTGGTTGAATATACGTGTACTCATGTACTGTTATGAGTTTGAAGGTGATGAAATTTGTTCCTTAGAGAGATCTATTTAAACAATTTAGGGTTATTTATACTTGATTAAAATAATTTATGGGCGACAACTAAAAAGGGCAATTTCATTGGTTACTCGTAGTTATATAGGTCCAAATGCTGGAAACAGGTGGTTTTGCTTTCCTGCAGGTATAGGGAGCCCAAGTCTCTTCTGACGAGTGATGTTCAACAACTAATGAATCAACCAAACCAACAATCCAACCTCATTGCTTTTACTTCAGTTTGGCTTGGCGTGGTTTAAACTTTAAACTCTCAAGAGTAACGTAGTTTGAACTGAATCTTCTTGATTATTTCCAAATATTTCTGATGGAAACATTTTAGATAAAATTCTGGTTATACTGCATTTGACGGTATTTCAATTAGAGTGAATATTAATTGAAAAAATGAAAAATCACGAAGCTATGCTTCGTTCCATGGCATGCTAAAAGCTGATTGGATCAGTGAGGTGAGCTTCTCTGGAAATACAAAGTGGATTTTGCAATATGAAGCTTGTTTGAGAATTGGGTATTGGAGATGAATTTAATACGGAGTCGTTTTCATGGCCCTGATGAAAAGATGGGAGGTCTAGTTCCATTTCAAGCGTTATGGCTTCGGCTCACTGGGTGCCTGGTCTTCTTTTAGAGCCCCTTTTTGAAGTGAAAATTAGTGTACCTATTATCCCGTTCATGCTACGAAATGTTTCGCAAGTCGTATTAACATTTTTTTACAGCCGCTGATTTCAAATTGCTTAATTACAACCGAAAAAAAAAACATTTTTATAAAATTTAATTCAATTGTTTCAATATTAACGATTTAAGTTAAATTGGATTAATTAATTGTAATTTTATTAAATTAGTTAAAATTTAATTTTAATTTTACTTATTTGATTAAATTTAGACTTATTTAAATCAATATAATAATCACACATTATATAAAATCATGATTAATTCTTTTACCCAAAATTATGATTTATTAATTTTTCATTAATAGTGTATATATACTTGTGTTATGTGGAATTTTTTTTTTGTTACGTGAAAGTTGTCAAAGATGGCCGTGTGGTAATTAGAAAAAATTTATGTTCATGGCTAGCCATCACTCTTTTTATGATCAAATTAACCCAACTTTTTGTCTTATAAAATGACAAAACTATCCAACAATTCCTCACGAGATTTGTATCATTAAATGCCTCAGTCAACCACGCTTAAGGCTTCCTAGGGTAACTGCTTAACCATGGTTAAGTTTCCTAACGGTCTTTAAATACCCCAAATTCCTTCCACTCTGGCGCCAGTCTCCAACGTTTTTTTTTTATTCAAATTTTCATGACCAAACAGTCTACTTAGCTCTTTCGCTCTTTCTCTCTCCACGATTTTCAGTTTTTTCTAGGAACTCCACAGCCATGGTGAGCAGAGAAAACTTCCCTTTGATCCTCCATTTCTTCCTTATTTTTGAGCTTGCCTTGTTTCCCAGCTGCACTCATCCTTCATTTTCTTCTAAATCTGAGACTTGTTTATTGGTTTCCTGTTTCAGGTTGTAGCACAGAAGGTTAAGGAAGCGGAGATCACCGAGCAGGACTCTCTTCTTCTGGTATCGACGGTGAACTAAACGGTTTCTGCATTATAGAGTTCATCACTATGTTCTTTATTGTCCTCCTTTAATTTATTTTGTTCATGTCTATTTCATAGGTTTTTCGCATTGATTTTAGATTTTTCAGTTCTAAGTTAGATCAGAAAAGTGAGCTCACTTTGGCTAAATATACAAAATACAGCCTCGTTATGGAAATTTTGAGTTTAAACCGATAGTTTTTGCTTTTTAATTTCCTTTCATATAAATTTTAGAATAACAATATCTCTGCGAGGAAGCTTGAATTAGATTAATTTGTGTTTTCTTCTGGTAAACATCACGATTACTATCTGGACATAGAACTGTATATTTTTCTCGAACGTGTATTTGATGAGTAAGTTTGAGCTCAACGTGGTTTAAGACTGATCTTGTTAGCTCATTTTTGGAAATTACATAGTTATCTATTCACGAGTTGAACTTCAATCTAACGGTTGAATATTTGTTGATTGTTAGCTGGAAAATGCCCCTACTAATTCTGCTACTCGACCTCTGATTTCCTAACTAATTTTTATTGTATCCTCATGGTTAAATCTGCTCTGCTTTACGATCTCGATATAAATTTTGCTAAAATAAAAACGGCGTCTCTTATTTCTTCATAATTTCGGCCAAATCTAGAGCCTTCATAGCTGCTTAAGTTATTTGATAATTTTTCCTTGATCATAAATTTGTTTACTGTAAGTAGCTTTTAATTTTGTGCAGAAGTCGATCTGTAAAATCTGTTAAACGAATGGTCACGTGAAATCGACTCTGTAATACTCTTATGTTCTCTGTTTCTGTTGACTTTAACTCGATCTTCTGTTGTATGATGTTTGAATAGACAAGGAACCTGCTTCGTATTGCCATATTCAATATTAGTTACATCAGAGGCCTCTTTCCAGAGAAGTATTTCAATGATAAGTCTGTTCCCGCTTTAGGTATGCATATTCTGCCATTTTCATTTTTTAATTTTGCACAAGAATATCGTACGAGATGCTGGCTTGTTATTATATTTGAGACTATGACGTAATCAACAGAGATGAAGATCAAGAAGTTGATGCCTATGGATGCAGAGTCTCGTAGACTGATTGACTGGATGGAGAAAGGCATGTCGTCTCTAGATTAATATTATTTTATATCCTCCCTCAGTCTATCTTTTTCTGTCGTTAATTTTTTTTAACTAATGGGGACAGTACTATCGCAATCCTTTTTGCAGGTGTCTACGATGCATTACAGAATAAATACTTGAAGACGCTTTTGTTCTCCGTATGTGAGGCAATAGAAGGCCCAATGATTGAGGAATACGCATGTAAGATTGATTTCTGATTGATGAGCTGTACATATGACAAGTTGTGAATGGAAGGATACTTGAGTGAAAAAACATATGATCAGTTCCATTTCCAGGCTCTAAACCGTAACCAGTTATAGCTTGGCACTGTGTATGACACTGATTTGTCACCGGCAAAAGTTCCACCTACTAACTGTTGATTGCTTTTCCCTGCAAATAATTTTTATCTGTTTTACATTTGAAGTTTTCTTTTGGGTCAGTTTCAGTAGCATGTTTTGTTTTGCAGTTTCTTTCAGTTATTCTAATTCTGATAGTCAAGATGTTTCAATGAATATCAATCGCACTGGAAACAAGAAACAGGGAGGCACTTTCAAATGTAACTCCACAGCAGAGATTACTCCCAATCAGATGAGGTGATGGCAACGATGCCTATCATAAATCTTAGCTTCTTCCTGCTTGTGTATGTTCTAAACTTTTAATTTTTTCGTTAATTTATGGGACAATCAGGAGTTCCGCATGTAAAATGATCCGTACCCTGGTTCAGCTGATGAGAACGCTGGATAGGATGCCTGAAGAGGTAAATCTATTTAGCCACTAAAGAATGTGTTATCTGATACATTGCAAGCTGCCTGTATTTTGATTGACGAGTGCCTAGAAGACATTTAACAATACTTGTATACTGACTGGAAGAAATCTGGACTTTTTTTTTTCCTTTCAGCGCACAATACTGATGAAACTACTCTACTATGATGATGTAACGGTATGTCCATTAACTACATTCTTAAAATCAGTTTCTATACATTTGTACTCAAGGAATTGCTCTTTATGATTTAGAACATCAAATTTCCTAATTTTTCTAAATCATGCATTTTGGGTCATTTATGAGGTGCTTTTTCTTCCATCTAAGTTTTGTGGTTTGATACAGCTAGGATGGTCGGATATAATTGGGGCATATTTTGAGCTACTTCTAGTTTTGTGATGCTCACAAATTTTACTTTTTCTTGAATAAGGGTGAAGGATTGGTTGAAGAAAAGAAAGCATTTTAGAATATTTCCCCAGAACATATGAAAGCAATAATACAATTTTTTGACTCTGCAGCCAGCAGATTATGAGCCTCCGTTCTTTAGGAGTTGCGCAGAAGAGGAGGCTAATAACCCTTGGACTAAAAGCCCTCTCAAAATGGAGGTTGGGAATGTCAACAGCAAGCATTTTGTGCTTGCTCTCAAGGTAAGGACTGAAGTTTTTTGCTGATGGCTAAATTTCATGTTCATGGCCCATGTTTCCGATCAACGTTCGTTTAACTGGTAACTTGGGCAGGTAAAGAGTGTACTCGATCCTTGTGATGATGAAAATGATGATATGGAAGAAGATGAAGTGAGCTTGGGAGCTGATTCTCTACAGAAGGACGATTCTTTTGAATCTGACAGTGAGGTGAATTTACCATACTCCTTTGACATTATGCTTTAGCTTTCTCTCAATGATTCAATTGAGCTTCAATGATAACAATTGGATACTGATGCAGTGATTTAACCAAATTTTGTTGTTAATTTCAGGTTAACCAATCTCAAGAAAATCGATATGTAGTTGCGCCAGTGGGTAATTACATGAACTCTTTTCCTCATTGCTTTCATTCCTGTTTCCATGTTGCTAGTAGAATTTGCCTATTTGGAGAGTTGCTGCTTTAAGTAATTAGCACTTGACAGAAAAGGGACGAGCAGAGGAAGACAATGACATGGTTCATGAAGGTAACATTTGAACAGAACAGTCTTCACATCATATTGGGAGTAAGGCGCAAAAAAAAAAATTTCAAAATCCAAAATGAAAAGGTGGACTGGCAATTTATTGACTTGGTCTCTAGAAATTTCATTTCATTTTTCTTTTGTTGATTGAAAATTCACAGGGTCGTTGGAATCATCACAGGACAGGATTATTCTTAGAGTAATGATATGCTCCATGTTGTGCAGATGATACTCAGGATCCAGAGGAGGATGAACAGCAATTGGCTAGGGTGAAGGAATGGATCACTATTCATCACCTTGATACTGTTGGGCTTAATGACGTTCTTTCCAATTTCCCTGATATCTCAGTAGTAAGAGCTGCTTCGTCCTTTTCTTCTCTAGAATTCTCTATTAGGAGGGATGACAATTATATCTGAACCTGTCTTGATCTGTCCTGCACCCAATCTTCTACAAGGTGGGGATGGGGTAGCAATCCCCACCCCCGGCCCACCCCACATCTTCAATTGTTGATTTTGGTTTTCTAACGCAGGTTTTGACTGAAGGTAGTTGAAGCTATTGTTCCTTTTAAAGCTTAAACAGGAAAGGGCCTTGCTAAATTTTTATTTTTTCTTAGCATGTTCTTTTTCTGTTTTGATTCCTTTTCAATGGATTTCAGAAATTATGGACAAGCTTGTAAAAGAAGGTGTTTTATCAAAAACTGGAACAGATACCTACACCAAAGACAAGCAAAAGGTTCTATTTCACGTTAATTAAATCAACCTCATTTGCTTATTGACTTGTTTTGTTCACACTTCTTTTCTTTTGTGATGGAACACAATGCTAGAAATCCGATTTTGAGTTCAATGTGGTGAAAGAGGAAACGGATGGCCCAGCAATTCCAATTGGTAACAAAGCTCCCCGGATCGATGATCAGATGTACATAAGGGTGAGTTTTCCTGTGTTTCTGCTTAGGTGGGGTTTATGGAGACCTAAGCTCACTGGTAATTATCTTACCAAAGCAGTTTTTATTATCACTGAAAATTGTTGCATTCGAACATGCTTATTGTCTTTTATAAGAGTGTAATTACTTTCACTCCGTTAGAAGTCTTCAAAATTTCTGAAAGTAGTGAAACTAAAACTTGCTATCAAACAGAGCCCTTCAAATTTGAGTTGTAAGAAAACATGGTTGATTTTAATTCAAGTCTTCTATTATTGCCACGTCATTTAAATCTTATTGTGTCTCCTAATTTTCATTTGGAGTTGTATGAATAAAAAGATTACATTTGCCAAAAAAAAGTAAACCAACTATACCCAACAGGATTTAAGATGACAGTTTGTTGATTTTATATATTCCACATTAGATGTCCTGACTTCACTTTCTAAAATTTCAGGCTTTATATCATGCTCTTCCTCTGAAATATGTGACAGTCGCAAAGCTTCAGAGCAAGCTAGATGGAGAGGCCAATCCGACGATTGTCCGCAAACTAATTGAGAAAATGACTCGAGATGGTTACCTTGAGGCTAAAAGCAGCCGTAGGCTGGGTATGTTGTAAAGGTAGAAGCTATTCATTTTCATAGTTAGGAGATCTAATTTAGTTGTCATTTGTCACAGGCAAGCGCGTTATTCATTCAAGTCAAACTGAGAAAAAGCTTATGGAAGTAAAGAAAGCCTTGGACAACGATGTTATGGTGATAAAGAAATCATTGTTTCACTGCTTCTTCATATCTAGTTGTGGAATTCTTTTCCAACTCTTTTTTATTTGACCAGGATGTTGATAACAATCAACAAATTATCAAGTCCAACCATTTAGAATTACAGAAAATAGGTATCTGCCAAGACTTTCTATTAGTATTCAGTTTGGCCTATCGTTGTACAGTTTCTTGATACGGGCAATTCCAACCATGAAAAGTTTCAGGGAGTGACTATAGGGATAACTCAACATGTGGTGTCCTCCATTCGATAGGATCAGATCTTACACGCATGAGGGTTATATCCGACATTAATCATAATGGATCAATCAAGAGTGAGCAGACTATCTCAAGGACAAAGGACCTTGGCAACACTCCCACAAGCAGAGCTGAGGTTAGTGTATTATTGGACTATAAATCCTAATTACTATTCCACGGCCTGACTAATTGGTGAGTTACTTTCAGAATGCACAGCCAGTAGCTTCAAGAGAGAGTTTCGCTCCAGGAAATGAGAGTGGAAGAGCAAATCGAACAACAAATTACTGTGATGAGGCAGACACAGTCATCTGCAGCAGATCGACTCAAGACAAAAGGACCAGGAAAACAAGCACGGTAAGCCATCAAATTTCTCACCAGCGAATGAAGCAATATATAGTTCATCTTCATCACCTTCATTCATATTACAGAGCTGGTAAATATTGCATAGGCTATATCTTTAATCCACTTGGATGAGAGCTTTTCTTACCTTGGCAGGTTAAGGAGCCAATTATTCAATTCATGAAGCGCCAGAGATCTCAAGCCGTTTGAGAGGCTTCTGGAGCTCAAAGTCATTGAATTTCCACAATAGGAATAGAAAGTAGTTTTTTCATGAGGTCTTTCAGGAAGTAAACATAGCAATTTACAGTTTACATGTCTCCAGAACTGCTAATGTGATAATGGTATAATACTACATGCATAGAAAAGGAAATTTGATATCATTCTCCTTAGATCCATTAATGGATTATATACGCAATTTTGCCACCTCTAGTACTGCCTTGTTTTTGCTATGTAGATTTTCTTTTTGTTTGTATGGTATCACGGGTCAATTTCTTTGATCTCTAATCTCAGGTTTTTCAAGTTGAAATATTATAAAGCTGTGTTCAGTCTGTTAACATATTATATAAAGAATATAAAAATAGACGCAAATGGTTTTATGAACTTGTCTTAGATCAGTTCAGAACAAAAAATTTGTCTTGAGGTATCCTATTTGCATTTTTCCAACTTAAATCCATCACCCCCTGAAATAAATAGGAAATTAGGAAACCCATACAGGGCCGAATCCATTGTTTTGCCGCCTGTGGACCAAGGGAAAATCCAACTTATAAACCTAGTGAAAGTTTTCTTTTATTTTAGGATTATCTCCTAATTTATTGCCTATAAATATTGGTTTGTCAATATTATATATAAAAATCTAATGCTGTTGTTGTTATTATTATTATTATACAATTCTCGTGTTCTAATCCTATCTAGCAAGGCAAGTTGCCACGCCCACTGATTAACCTTGAATAATTAATACAGAATTTCCACTGAGCACCTAAGTTGGAAATATGATGGTTCAGGTATCACGGTTCTTCGCAAATATGTCTTTTTCGGATGCCACCTATAGGAGCGAGCCAATAACCTTGTCTCACAAAAGTTTGAAAGGGATATGGAAAGTTATATATATATATATATATACAAAGGTGAAAGGTGTAATAAGGATGACTTCTTGGATCATCATGATTGATGTTGACCTCTCCGTCTTTATACACAAATCCAAGATGAAGATAATAATTGAAGGGGGAATCATGAGCTATTTTATTTCAATAAGGTAAAATGTAAGTTCACAGTTCAACTGCATGAACCTTAGAGGGAAGATGGCAAATTAGAGAGTATAAAATATGAGGGAGAGAGATAATATTCTCTCTGTTGTTTGAGACTGAATGGATGGCGAATGTAAAAATAAAGATTAAGAATTTTTTGAAATTATAAGTAGATATATTTATGTTTTGTAAGACAGACTATTAACAAAATACTAATGAATAATTTTAAGTTTTCTTTTCCACTTTCTTTTCAACTTGCAGTGATTCGATTCTGTGAACAAACGAAAAGAATTTGAGATCTTTACATTCTATTTCCTTTCAATTCTTCTTATAAAATATTATAATGAAATCTTCTATATTTAAACTAAAAAGAGAAATGACCTGATAAATTTTATCTAAAATATATGTTTGAAATGCAAACTAAAACGGTTAAAGACTATTAAAAATTAGCAAAAGGAAGTTATTTTTAAAATATTGTTCACTAACTAATTAATTAATTTTTTCTAATACAATTGGTTTCAATTAATTTTTTAATAAATAATAAAAATTAGAAAAAAAAACTCTTGAAAAAATTTAAAAAGAGAATAAAAAAAGTAGTTTAATGATTTCGAATTATTTTTAAAATTATATTTTAAATTTCAATCAAATGAAATGAAAAATAAAATCACATTGTTTTGGTGGACAAAAGGCCGCTAACTTGCAGCAAAAACGTGAAATAGCAACAAGGAATATATATATATATATATGACAAAAAATATATTTTTAAGAAATTACTTTCGAATTTCTTCTGTTTCACACATGCTACCACATGGGAGCATCATGTACTGTCATCTTGCACGTACCATACGAATTTTTATCTAACACAATATGAAAATAGAGGCAGCCACTTATTTCTTCTAATGATAAATAGAATCTTCTAACAATTTTGAATTTATTTTTACAAAACAAATCCAATAATTTCAAAGAACTTTTCACTGCGTTATGAAAGAATTTGCTTCATTTTATTTTGAAAATAAATTTATAATAGAAATTAATTTATAGGGGACCCATAAGCATTTCCCTCCTTCAGAGTGGCAGATTAGGCCAAGTTTTCTTTTTGGTGATTTAGGGAGCGGATTAGCAAAATGGAGAAATACTAAAACCCAAAGAAAGTTCTTCGATATTTCCAACCTCCTTCTCGTCAAATGCCAAGTGTTTTTCCCGAAACCTCTACTTTCTCCTCGAGAAACAGTCTCCTGGCTCCACCACCCTACAGATTCCCCACCTTACAGATTTATTTCTGAATTTTTATCCAATCAGGACCTTCCCTACTCCCTCCGGAGATTTACTTTCCTCCTTTTGATCATTTCAACGGTTCAGATTCACTCTCACTTCTCTCATACCGCACCTCCCTCTCTCGTTTTCTATAAAACGCAGCTCTTCACCCCGAAGTTTCAGTTTCAAGCCCCTAGAAGAAGAAGAAGCTGAATAGAAACGCAGAGAATCAGAATAATTTCCTCTTCATTTTCTACGCTCTGAGGTCTGTATTCTTCTCTTCCTTTCTTAATTGTTTTTCTTAACTTTTTAACTGTTGATCTGTGGCTGAGCTAACAATCGATCTATGGTTGTGTTAAAGATGGAGAACGAGAAGAAAAATCCGGAATTGAAGCATTTAGGGTTCGTGAGGATGGCTGCTATCCAGATGCTGGTGTGCGTCTCGAATCTGTACGATTACGCGAAGCAGAACTCAGGGCCATTGAGATCTACCGTTGGGACCGTTGAGAAGGCTGTAACTACGGTTGTGAGTCCAGTCTGCCAGAAATTCAAGGACGTGCCTGGTGATCTTCTTGTATTTCTTGATAAAAAGGTAACACACTGCGATTCTTTTTCTTTGAACTTTGAAATCACTGGCTTTTTTTTGGTTTTTAGTTCATTTTTCTAATTAGAGAGGGTGATTCTTTTTTTTTTTTTTTTCCCCTAAGAAAGATTTAGACTATTCTAGTTTTGGATCGATTGTTGAGTTTTCGAATCTTGAAGTTTATGGCGTAATATTCCTCAATTATTTTTTTTCCTTTTTAATCATTGGACAGTTACTGTAATCTTTGGAATTGAAACGGAATGCGCTCCTAGTTGAGCTGCTTAATGTTTTCTATTTATTTATAAATTTTAACTGAGATGATTTCCTAGCAGCGTTCGATTAGCCGCTAAGAGTCTAGCCTTTAAGGCATCCTGTGTGCATTGGTGATAGATAATAGCGTAATAGCTGTTTGCTGCACAATCATTTTACCGCTTTATTTTATGCTTGTACTGTTGGGGTTGTCTAATTGGTGGGGTCGGTTTTCGAAATAATTAAAAAGTAATTTTGTAAATATAACCGAGCTATATTAAACAGAAAAACCAAATTGAAACAAACTGCTCGATCGATTTGTTATAGGCATTTTCTCCAGAATCCAAAATTACAAGAATTGAACCAAAAAACTGAACTGTCCCTTGTTGGTTTATGTGGATTTTTGGGTTGGAATTGCATCATTTCATAACTGATTCTAATTCTTTAGCGACTTTTTGCGCAATTTCCTGAGGGTGTAATGTCTTCTGTTGTTGTATCTAACCTTGACTCTTTAAGTCTACAATAAATAATAGGTTAATGGCATCAATGCTCATTTTGATTGGAAATGAGCCCAGATGAAACAATTATTGTGATTTTTACTACTTATGGATGGCTTTCTGTGACTGAAACGGAGCTACTCAACTTTTTGGCTGCCGCAGGTAGATGAAGGTACACGGAAGTTTGATAACCATGCTCCACTTGTGGCTAAGCAGGCCGTGAGTCAAGCGCAGAGTTTGTTACAGATTGCATCACAGAAGGCTCAAGGACTTGTGCATGAGGCTAGCGTTGGAGGACCACGTGCTGCTGTGCGTTATGCAGCCAGAGAGTCTAAGCACTTTGCCCTGACCCAATCTGTAAAGGTGTGGATTAAACTGAACCAGTTCCCTGTGGTTCACAGAGTTGCAGATATGGCTGTTCCCACAGCTGCCCACTGGTCCGAGAAGTACAACCATCTTGTCAAGGACATGGCCCAGAAGGGTTATACAGTCTTTGGTTACGTGCCTTTGGTTCCAATTGATGAAGTAGCCGAAGCATATAAGCAAGGTGAAGCAGAGAAGAAAGAAAGCGCAACTGCACATAAACCTGATTCTTCAGATTCGGATTAGAAGGTTGCATTTAAGTGGTTGGGTTTGCTTAATCCAGGGGTTTGGGAAAATGTGACAAAAAGTGCGTGGGTCTAGGCTGAAATGCTAGGAGATGGCAAACCTGCAAATGGGATCTTAAGGACATATTAATGTGGTGATGAATGTGAAAGGTTTTGTAAATACTCCGTTGTGCTCTTTGGACAATAATCGTATTTCCGCTAGTTCTTCATCCGGTTGGTCTAATTCGAAAGGAATATGGTACCATGTGCTGGCAAACATGTCGAGCGGAGCACCTGTTTGCTAATGCTCGGTTAGATTTATTCACAAACCTAAAATTCAGATATTTGTCAAAATCCTGAAACAATCCTTAACTAGCTGAAAAACCAGTCAAGAGCAAGCAAAACCAAGTAACCAACAACTTCTTATACTTTACTCTTATCAACTTGTTTTTACCTTCAAGATGTATAGATTTAATATAATTTTCAAATAAATTTTGAAATTCTTAAATTGGTTAGTCCCTCACTTTTCAAAAAATGAAATACATTTAGATTTCCCACCTTTAAACTTCTTTGAAATTTAAAAAAAAAAAAAAAAAAAAAGTTTCATGCTAAAATGCTATACCATAAATCAACATTCATGTAATTGAATAGTAAGATATATAACACCAATTTATGGTCAAATTGACAGGTTAAGAAACATTTAATCAATCTTTCCAGAGTAAAAAATTGAAGTGTAAATTTTACGAAGTGCAACCAAATATCAGAATGTTTATTTTTTTAAATAACCTTAATAATTTAAAACTACTTTAAGAGCCCAAAAAAACCTAAAAGCATAAACTTTATCCGAGTGATATTGAAATTGTCTCCATAAATCTCAATCAAAGTGAAATTAATAAAAACAAATTCAACATCTACATTGCAATATCATTAAGAGATTTGCTCCATAACATGAGTTAATATGGACAAATTATTCAAAATCATCAACTAATGTAGAATATTCAAGATTATTACAAACCAGCTGATAAATCATGCAGGAGACGAACTACAAGACTCAAGAGTAGAAAAATTGAAAATGCTACTTTCATTCTACTTGCTGGAATAAAAGCTCTGTAGCAAACAGCTAATGGTTACTGAGCTCTCTGCATCACAGAAACACGCGTAATGAATTCTATTAAGTAATCACAGCAAAATAAATGAATTAATAGATTGGCTATTGTATTAACCTTGTATTAAATATTAGTTCATTTATCTGGAGATTGAAAGTTCGATCCAGTTTCACCAACAATAATTTTTCAACTACTTGCATATCTGATGAAGTTATGGTACGCAAAATTAAAGGGATGCATTTCCAAGCCAATTGCTTCTTTTTTGGGGAATGAGTCATATGAAGAATTTATCTCAATACTTAAGAAAATATACAGATTGCACATTCATATATAAATCTCCCTCACAGATCAATAAGTTACGACGACAATTATTAGAACCAAATACACATAGGGGTTATATGCTTCAATTTCTTCGAATTAGTCAATGACACCAATACAACAACACACACACACACACACACACACACACACACACAGCTCCAATTAAAACACAACCTAATCAGACTGGCATAACTAGCCGTCTGAAGCTTATTCACCAGTTCCTTGAGATGATCAGATAAATATTAGTTTAACTCTAACACAAATCCTATCGAGGCTAAGGAAAGATACATGGAATTGCTTTGAGTGGATCTCTGAGATAAAGAACAACAGGAATAGCAGATATGATGTACCACCTTAGGCATAGACCTTGTTATGAAAAAAAGAAACCCAACACATGAATCCGTAACAAAGAGACGAAATTACATCATCAATCAAATAGAATAAAACTGCATTTTTTTTAAATTAATTTCATTGCACCTCCCTAGCAACTTCATATTCTGATTTTCAATGTCACTGGCACATTTATCAAGACTCAAGAATTGCAGTAGAAATGTTTTAAATAATTCGTCGCAGCACAATAACTTCTTGGTAAGTTTAGGTATAAAAAAAATAAGAAGAAGAAATTGCAGCACAATTTTCAGTTCTCAAAACATTCATAAACAAAACTCAACAACTGGAAGACAAATACAATGAAGTTTGGAGTCATGATCTGTTATAAAGACCCAGTTTTTTCCACTATCATATTAGCCAAAACTCTAGTGAATTCATCCCCTATTCAACTATGTAAGAGAGAACACAGACACACAGAAATGACCCACAAACAAACACACCGAACCATCTTCATCCAAAAATCCAGCATTCAACGCAAGAATAGAAGCTAAAAAACACGCCAAACCTTCCAAAATCATCATGATCAATCATTTTAAATACAATAAACTACTGGGGTAAAAAAAAACAATACTAACCACAATGTTCATTTGGGGGAGCCATAGCTTTCTTGGAGCAGGTCATCGTAGGGGTCCCTGCGGCCAGGCACCTGGCTAATCTGAGCATCCCAAGCAAGCTGGGCATTGTGGCGCTCGAATGTCCAGAATCCATAAGGACGGAGAGGGTAACTCCACATCTCCTTGGTCTTGTTGCATCGATCCTTCACAGCGTATACATGCTCCCTGAACTTGCGATCCCTCTCCTTCGGATCCTCCATTAACCTCAGAACCAAATGCTCAGCGAATTCCATGATAAATCCCATCCTTACTCAAAAAACCCTAGTATTTCAAATCAAATAAACAAATAATCAAACCCTAAAAATTTTTCAATAAGAAACTAGAAATCGAAACCTCAAATCGATCTAGTGAATCCATATAATATGTGGAAATCGCTTGGACATAACTGAGAGTACCTGTTGAGAGCTTAGAACCCAAAGGTGGCTAGTACTCGACTGATTCCATACCAACGCCCGTGACTCTAGTTGACGACGGCTGGTGAGGCGGGTGCTACTTTGAAAATGGGCTCAATCCAAGGCCTTCTTCTATGGGCTTAGGCCCACACACACAAATGGCATCCATAGTTCTGTGAACCTCTTTTTTTTTTTTAATATCGCCCTAATAAAGTGCTATTATCACTTTTAAAATCTACGAGTTTTTAGGGCAATTTTTTATAATTTATTATATAATTTAATTATAAAAATAATTTATTTTTAATATTATAAAAGGAAAAAATAATAAAAAAAATAAGTAAATACTTTTTGCATTTGAAAGAACTCAAAATAAAATACAAAAAAAATGAATTAATATCAAAATCATGACACAGCAAATTAAAAAGAAGTCTCACAATTCCTAAATCAATAAAGATTTTGCCTTTCGGCTGAAACAAATGCCTAATTCTAATTGACTTATTTGGCCGACATTCATAGGATTCTCACTTAGCTAATTACTAATTAGAAAGCCAAATTCAAATTGGCTTAAGAAAAGTTTAAGTTGGAGCACTATTAAACCCAACCATTTCTTTATTATTTTTTATTTTTAAAAAAAAAAAGTTTATTTAAATTTCTAACTTAAAATCTTATAATTTTTGGGAGTACTTTATCTAAATACTACTTCCAACCCAAACATGAAAAATCGTGTATTTAAAATAAAATATAAAAAAATATCTCATAATTCTTGTGTTAATGAATTCAGAAGCAATTTTAAATATTACACTTGATCTTTTTTCTAGCATTGGATGTCTCTTTCCCTTCATATGCAAAAGAAGAAGAAGAAGCCCACTTTATTACAGCCTTTTCTGTTGTTAGATAAAAATCCTAATTGTCAACACAAGAAGAAAATAAATGAAAAATTAGCAGAAAGCACTAGGCTTTTCAATCCTTCTAATTATGAAATTTGCTTGTATCATATTCAATCAACACAATTTTGCTTTTTTTTTTTTTATTTAATTTATGCAATTAATAGCTAGAGTCTAACACATCTCTATCAAATTGAGTGTTCAAGGTGGGTTCTTGACATTAAATCCACACTATTTAACCTTTTCTTTTGACTTAATTTAGCCACTTAATGACTAAACCTCCAAAGCATCTCTATCAATTTGGGTGATTAAGTTCTTTAATCCACACTTATGCATTAACTGATTACAATACAAAAACTCAGCTTTCTTGTACACATCAAGAGGAAAAAAAAAAAAAAAAAAAGGTGTGTTTATAAGATTCTCCATTTTCTTTATTGTTCTTCTTGCAAAATGGTGTGATAAGATTCCAATTCTTTTTATTTTTCTCTTTCCATTTCCACTTTTGAGAAATGAAAACAACCCACAAAAGAAAACACAATAATAGGAATGCTCTCTCTACATTGAAATTACTCTATAAAAGAAAGAAAGGAGGTCATTTTTTAAAAACTTAGAACACTTAACCACTAAATTATTTAGGAGCTTTTTTCTTTTAAAATTAAATAGAGATATAATGGATCAAGTAATAATTATGAGCTAAACAATAGGAAATAGTTATCATCCTTTCTCTCTTTAAAAGTGAATAATTTTAGAATAGACAAAAAAAAAGACTAGAACTCAAAAGATCAATTAGATTATCTATCGTTAGCAACTCATGAGACGTTTGATTCTGAAGAATGGTATGAATTAATTAAAGAGAAAATGGTTTAGGAATGAGTTGGTTGAAATGGTTGGTGAGATGGGATCATTCAAGTACTATAACCAAAGCCAAGAAGTACTAACAAATAACATGAAAAAAGAAAGTGTCCTACACTACACCAAAATCAAATTAAATTTCCTAATTTGGTAGTACATGGATCCACAATTTGTCAAACCCTTCTAACTCCTAACAGTGCTAGCATTTTGGTTCTGCTTTTCTGCAAATGCTCTGCTCTGCATGCAAAAGCTTTCAACCACAGCTGGAATCCCCAACTAATGTCATTAAATGGGCTGGGCCTGGACCACGCAAAAACTCACTAATCATCGTAGAATACTAAGATAATATATGATAATAATAAAAGTAAGAATAAGTGCACACCCACCATAAGTTGTGGTCTCTTTACGAGAATAATCTTTTGTCAATTTTTTGCTGTTTTCGTGACTAAGGCATAAAGCTTTTTGTACACAAACCACCACATCCACCGCTTCCAAATTAATGGATGTTTCTCCCACTACGCCCATTTCTTTTCTTTAAAAATAATAATAATAATAATTAAAAATTTTCTTTCATAGTCAATCTCTTTGATGGATTTCAACCTTTTTGACCAGGGAAAAAAAAAATTGGAATAATTAAGCACCCAAGAAAATTGGCCTTTTAAGTTGCTGCATTGCACGTTATATACAAGTACCTTAAAATTTTGCAGCTATTTCAATAGAAACAAGTTTGAAATTGACTTTCTGTATAAGATAATGCAAATTCCTTCTCTTTACCTCCAAGCTAAGCCAATTCCTAAGCAAATAACAAAATAAATGTGACATAGCACTTCACATGCGGTGGTTTGGCTATTTATCTCATTCTCACACCTAATTTCGTCTTATTTAACCCTCAAAACTCCCAATATCTTACTCTTCATACCATACAATCTTCACATTAAACAAACCCAGAAATATTACAAGGATAGAAAATTGCTAGAATTTGCATTTTTTAACTTGCCCAAATTTAGTCAGACTCTATGGCACAGAAAAGGTGGAAAAAAATTTTTAAAATTAAAAGAACAAAGAAGGGAAAAAGCATCCTTGCCATTCGGCCACTAAGCCAAGGACACATACCCTGAGCCCCTCCCTAATCCACCTTCTACAATTTAAATTTAAAGAAATGAGAAACAAAGTTAACCCCAAAAAATAATAAAAAAAAGGTACCCTCTATACAAACAAGAGGAACAAAACTTCTGTGCTATTTAACGACCATAGTAAAAGTTAAAACTTTATACTTCAAACCATAATGGTCTCATTATCATCATTTTCCGTTTTCCAGCCGTTAACACTCTCATCATAGCATCAGCTGTTACTGTCAGTCTCCGTCCTCGCGTTACTATTATTAGCTACCAGCGACGACGATTTGGTTCCCCTCACCACCAGCTTCACCATCGCCACCCTCACCGTCCTCGTCTATCCACCGCTCCACAGGGGCACACTCCTCCTTATGTCTCAGCTTCCAATCAAGCGCCTGACACGCGCGTGAGCAGTAATTCACAGCTCCACAAACGGAACATCTTCTGAACTCATGTTTTCTAGTTTCCGGTCTTCCGCATCCCACGTGAGAGCATAATCGAAGCCCCGGGCCTGGTGTTCCTCCCCGAGAGGCGAACCACTCGGTCATGAACCGGCTAGCTGGGTGTGCCTCTGGAGCCGGAACATTACACCCGAAATCACTCAACAGAGGGCATCCAAGACCACTCCCATGCCGATGGTTGGGAGGAGCGTGTGGGTTCCAAGTAAGCCATGCGCGCGTATTTACACCAGAATTAGGCTTAGAAAGCACAGCAGCTAACTCCCGAGCGTTTGCTTGGACGAGGAATCGGCGTCCCTCGGCGATGTTTTGACGGACTCCGTAACCGTCCTGGAGGCAGTGGCCTAGTTCACGAAGGGCGTCGATATGGCCTAGAAAAGCAGCTCGTGCGCACAACGCCACGCCGGCTCGCAGGTCCTTGTCGTTCTTGGAGCCTCCGCTGCCATTGAACTGCATAACCGCAAGAGAATAGAGTGCCGGCGCGTGCGAGCTAATCGCCGCCTTGGCCATTAAAGAAGCACCGCTCCCTCGGTTATGTAAACAGTAGAACCGAATCTGCCAACACCCAAAAATCAACACTTGTTTTAGAGTTCTCTTCCATTAGCATCACTTACACAGTTATTTTTTTTATACAAAACAAAAATACCATGCCAAGAGTGTAACAAGCTTCAACATTTCCGGCATCGGCACAGACTTTCAAAAACCGGTGAGCAGAATCGGACCAGTTCTTGGCCTTAATAGCGAACGTTTTTTGAGATGCTTTAGATAGTACCAGAGAATGAAGGCCTAACCCATTTAATCTCTTGCATCTGTTTCATTAAAAACAAAGATATATATGGTTATATACAAACCAGAAAAAAGTTTCGTTTCTTTATTTGCAGGTTCAAAATCGAAAACTTTGATTGGGAGAATCCTAATTCATGACCAATTTTCAGTTCAAGAGCTAGGAATTTCAATTTCCATGAATAGGAAAAAGAAAATCCTCAACAGAAATGGAATAGAGAAAATATTTCTGAGGAAGGAGAAGAATCGCATACGTTATCAGAACGTTAATGAAATCAGAAGGACAAGAGGCAGAGGAGCTAAGCTTGCCGAGAATAGACATGACAAGATCATCAGGCAAAGAATCAAAAAAGTCAGTCTCTCCAGCAATCTCCGGCGATAACCGCTGTCTTTTCCGGGAAAGCATTTGTTCTCCGGCAACAGTAGCGGTTGTGGTGAAATCTCCACCTTTTCTTCTCTTTACTAAACTCTTATCTACACAAGCGTCTGCTCTAGGATAACAAAGCCCTCTCCTTGTTCTCATTTCTCTCTCTCCCTCTCTCTCTTATCTGTATCGTCTCCTTTTGTCTCTCTTTCTTCAGAGATAAAGAGAGAAAAAAGCGAAGTGAGACCTTATATAAAAGAGGGAAGCGAAACGAAGCGACCAACAACAACGACAGAACCGAATGGATTAAAATCTAATTAATTAAAAAACACCACCCTGGGGGCAGGGATGGGAACTGACGGTGTTTATTTACACTCTTACCCCTTGCATTGTCGCTTCCTCGGTCAAACGCGGATTGACCCAGATCCGTCCGTTCGTCGTCGATTTACCCTTTTTTTTTTTTTACTTTTTTACTGCCAAAAGGCCGCTTCTTCTCTGCGAGGCTTTTAATTACTCACTTTGGTTTGGTATTTCTAATAATACATCTGAGTTCTGTTTTGAAAAAACGGTTAAATTCGATCAAAGTAAAACAGTAACTAACTTCTGTTATTTTCTTTTATTCAAATTTATCAAGGTTAAAACCACGCGGTGAACACAGGCGCGTGATGTGGTTTAGTATTCAGTAGAGATTTCGTTGGTGAGTGTAGAATACGCACGAGAGTTTGCTAGTGGGGAAAATGGGTGAGTGTTAACAAATTTCAGGTAGCGAAGTTTGGGCGTTCTCCAATGACCGAAACCAAATGAAGGGTCAGAGGAATGAATCAGCGCTAACAGGGTTCAGTTACTCTTCTTTGTTTTCACTTGCCTATTTATGATTTTTTTTTCTTTTAATATTTTCATTATAATTGATTCTTTTTATTTTGTATTTCTCTTTCTAGTTTTGGAAGTATTTTTGTAACTATTAAAAATATAATATTTAAAAACTTTAATCCTCTTTTTTAGAAATTAAAATTTCAAAGGAATTCAATTTAATTAATTTTTTTATTAATTTTTATATTTGGAAATATAATATGTGAAAGATTTTTCTTAATTTAAAAAATTTATTTTAAAATAAATGGAAAGTAAATCAAAATTGTATGATATTTTATTTCTTGCAATTATTTTTTTTTTTCCAAATGAAGCTTAAATGTTTAATGGCAGAAGAACCACAAAGGGTCAAGAATTGAATGTCTTCAAATTTTAATTTACAGCTGTAAATTACTATATATTGTATTGGAGATTGATTATAAAAAAGATAGAATATATTTACTTTATATATTTTTTAATTATAAAACTATTTTTCATCATAGATAAATATTTTATGATTATTATAGTAATATAAATCACCAATGTTATCAAAATAGAAAAAAAATAAATATATATATATAATAAATTATTTTTTGAGAAAAAAATATAATAATGTAAAAAAAATTCTGCATAAAATAATAGAGTAAAAATTAAAAGAAAATACTCTCATAAAATAATAAATTCTCAAAATGATTTTAAATTTATAATTGTTGTTGACGAATTTTTATTTTATGTAAGTGTTGCATAATGTATTTATTATCAATGATATGAAAGACATATTTCTCAATAATCATTAAATAATTGAATTGATCTAAATTTAATTTAACAATAGGATTTTCATAATTTTATTTATAAAAAATATTCTTTCAATGCTTATTGTTATAATAAATAATATCAATGTCAATTTTTCAAGTAAGTAATTACTTTATAAACTAATTAAATATATAAAATTTTTTGTCTTAATTTCTACTTTATTTAAAACATATCATCTATATTCAAAATCATTATATTGTATTTCTTATAAAATTATAAAAGGAAAAATACAAAACCAATGGATAAAAAAATTAAAAAATAATAATAAAAAAAATAGATGAGAGAGAAAAATTGTAATTCCTGTGGAAATGAGAATGAGAAAGAGATTAAATATGGTATTGAAGGAATAATTAATACTTCTTGAAAATATAATATTAGGAAGACTTTATTATTATTATTATTTTAATTTTAATTGACTTAAAATTTTATATAAATATATAAAGAAATTAAAATTATCTTTTATTTTATTTTATTTTATGACATTTTAACTTTATATAATTATATATAGAAAAAATACATTTTTTATTATAAAATTTTGAGGGGGTCATTTATAATTTTTATATGAAATTTTTCTTAATATATATATATATATATTTTTTTTTTTTTCATCAAATTCAGAGGAGTCAATGGAGCCACTATAAACCGCCCCTTGTTTCTAACCAATGAATAACTTTTACCTCCTTCCAACAACAACACCAATAATAATAATAAATATCATCTTTATTTTTAATACTCTAAATTTCAATATTACATATTTATTTATTTGAGATAAATTATTATTTAATATTTATATTTTAATAAAATTAATTATTTTTAAATATATATTATTTAATCCTCTACTTTACTTATAAAAAACTATTTAATTATTTATTAATTTTTTTATTAGTCCATATCAAATTATTATTTAATTTTTATATTTTAATAAAATTAATGTATTAATTCCTACATTTAGAAAAAATATATTAATTAATCTTTATAAATTAACTTTTAATTATATTTAATTTCATAATTATTTTTTTACACATAAATCATCATAATACTTTCACGTTATTACTCTCTTATTATTTTTTTTTTTATATTTGTTCTCATTCACGATGACACTCTTCTCCTTTTATTCTCTTTTTACTTTTATTTTCTGATAAAAATTAATTATTTTTTTAATTTATAAATTATTTTTTAATAGTAAAAATATAAAAATAATGTTTAAAAAATTAAAAATTCAAAAAAATATAAATTCAATTTAGTATTAGTATAGCAAAATTTTTATTTTTATAAAAATTTTTATTTTTATCCAATAATATACTTTACAAAACAATATATTTTTTAAAATATAAATATTAACTAATTAATTTTATTAAAGTAAAAAATAAAATAATAATATTTTTTAAAATATAGATATTAATTATTTTATTTTATTAAAATAAATAATTAAATAATAATTTAATTAATATGAAATAATAATAATTTAATAAATTAGATAATTTAATAAAATTAAACTAAATAATATTTTTTTAAAATATAAAATTAAATAATTGATTTTATTGAAATAAATAAAAAAAATATTTTTTTTTTTTTTGAGCGGGTCCACTGGACCCATTGTTACAAATTTTCTTAGTCAACTTTAGATCTTAGTGGCCCCATTGAGATGGCCATTAGCACAGTAAACGGTAAAATCGATTCCACACTTTACTTTTCTGGTTTACTGCTTGTAGTGAGAGCTGAAAATTGGAAATTTATTAAATGCTCACCATATACTACATGCCTACAGCTATGCCATAAATTACTGAGGGCCATTTAGTTACGTATAATCAGATCTCAGCATTGAAATTGAAATCGAGAGTGAACCTCTATATTAATAACATAATTATAAAACAATAATAATTATAAATAACTTATTAATAAGAAAAACTATATTTTATATTAATTAATAAAATGCAATTAGTTTAATTGTATAATTAGAATTAATTGAACTGATTGTCAAAATTAAACAATTTTAATTAAAATAAAAAATTACAGCCTATTAAAAAATTTACACCTTTGTTTTTTGATAAATTAATAATTCTTGAATTAAATTAAACCATTTTTATTTAAATTACCATTATTAATTATTGTTAAATAATTTATTAAATATTAAATAAATTTTTCATTAAGAAACATGTTAGTAATACAAGAGATATGCATTAATCACTTATTATTTCTTTTTTTTTTTTAATTCAATATGTCAAACCAAGCAATTGGCATGGTGCAAGTTTTATTTCATTACTATGAATAGAAGTAAATGGCAGTAGCGTGCCAACACCACCACCCTATAATAGGATAAGCTAGTTAACCTTAGGATTAGGGGATCAATCTAGAAAAACTTTTCAAATTAGGTGACCTCTACATTAGTGTTTTAATTCTCCTCCTTATTATTAGAGGTATTTTAAAGATACATCTTATAACACGAACTCAAATTTATATAAAAATAAATTTAATAAAATTTAAATTAAATATTTATATTATATTTTATGAAAAATCAATAAATTTATAAATTACAATATACATATTTAATTTAAAAATTATGTCTCTCACTTGTGCTCTAAATTCAATTTATAGATATAATTTGTAAATCTTTCAAATTAGGTGATCTATACACTTAGTTCCCCCTCTATGTGACCATGGTTAGGGATATCTTAAAATAACATCATCAATGAAGTTTAAATTATTTCTTTATCCAAATATAAAGACGCCTTCCTTTTTAATTAATACTCACGTCTCTCACTAATTAATACAATTAAATATTATCATTTAGAAAATAGGACTCAACATTTAGAAAATAGTTATATAAATTTAATAATTATTAAATTAGATATCTATATTAATATATTTATCAAATTAAATTAAATAATTTAAATAAATAATTATTCTACTTAAAAATTAAAATTTACAAAAATAATACACCCCAAAAATTAAACAAATGATAAAATAATTTTTTAATAAAAATAAAATAATATAGTTTTTCGCATAAAATTAACTCGTGCAAACAGCGCCTTCGTCGACAATTAAGAAGGCTTGTTTATCCTCTCTAGTTGCGGTCGCGTAAGGAAAGTAAAACCGTCGGCGTGCTGTCACGTCGCCGTCAACTTAACAATTCCGGTCACATCAACCGTGACGTGGATTTTAATATAGAAACAAAATTTTAGCTCCTCAATTTTTTCGTTATTTTATTGCAAAACATTCACAAAAGTCTACCCTTTTATTTTTTTAATATTTCTATTATTTTCATAAGTTTGCTTTTATCAATTTCATTATTTTTAATTTTATTAAAAAATTACTTAAACAGTAATTTTATTTGAAACGTGGTAAATTTCTTATTACATTTTATTAAATGTGGTAATTTTTTTAATATGAAGACAGTGTGATGTGAGAGAGAGGAAGCGAAACCCTGAGAGGTGTGGATAAGCTAAGGAGTGACGTGGATCTCAAGGAGTGATGTCGACCACACATGACACATGTCATGCAACGGGGACCCACACGTCTCTCCATTTCTAAGTGGAGATGCAAATATTACGGACCTGGTGGGACCCTTCATTATTTATTTATTTTTTTACCATGAAGGTGCGGACACGTGTTCTCCTCGCTAATCTGAAGCCCGGCTCCCGCAATCACCGTAGCCGATTCACTTCACAAATTTTCGCATCGAAATTTCGCGATTACTTGTACAAGGAGTAAAACCGAAGGATAAATATAAAATCTATATTTGATTATCAAGCTATTTTTATTATTTTATATTTATTGTAGCAATTAATAATAAAAAAATTATTAACATACTAAAATAAATATTTTTATATATCATAAAAGTAAAATATATTTACTGGACTTAGCTTTTGGAACTGGGTAAAATATATATTATGAGATCAATAATTGATTTAGGCATAATAATATATATTATGGGAGTTGATTGCGTTTATGGGATAAACTTGACTAGTTGATTTAAGCTTGGTTTCTAACCTTAAGTTAAAGGTTGGGATTTAATTAGTGCTTAATTGTTTTATAAAAGTGTGATTTTATGCAAGGAGTCAAAGACGTATTTCAACTACATTCTTGCTTTTTCTTCAATCTTCTAGTTTTATGTATATCTATTAAAAGAAGATCTCTCTCCTGATTGTGTTCTAATCTCCTGTCCATTTGATGGGATGGACTTTGGTCATGGGGCTTGATCATTTCTCAATAATTCTCCTCTCTCTCTCTCTCTCTCTCTCTCATTATAATTGAGATAAGGTTCTTAATATTCAAAATCAACCAAAGAAATAAGTTTTGTGCGACTATAAACAGTGCTTAGCAAATTGGGTGAGCCTTATTTTACTACGAAACTCAAGATGGGATGTAATTAATCATGGCCTATTTCACCGATCGCTTTGATTAATAGTACTAAAATTCTCTCTAGTATTTCATGTAATTATTATTCTTTACATTATAAAACTATAATAATTAATCAACGAGAATTGATTATTCAAGAATGAAATTCTTAACACTAAATCGAGAGCCTTCTCTAAACCTTTCTTAATTCAATATATCCACTCGATTCTGCTATCAATGGATGGTGGATATATGCATGCAAAATTTGGTTACTCTTGTGAGGTTGACATGCATTTCTCTAGGGTTTGTAGATATAGAGAGATATTTCTTGGGTTTGGATTAGGCTTCTACGAGGACACGTGGTGGGTGGGTAGCGTGCTCAAGGCCAACCATCCTCATTCGGCTAAGATAAAAAAAAGGGTACCTTCGGATTTGAATTCAAAGGTGGAGAGCTGTGTCAAGTGGCTCCATACAGTGATTCCTCCTCTCCACTTTGAGGATAAAGAGAGAAAATGATTTTTTTTCTTTTATAATTATTTTCTTTTTTCAATGTTCATGTAAAATTTGGAATTATCTACTTCATATTATAGAGTGAAAACAGCTTCTCGTGATGATTAGGAGAGGAGTGCGTGAGTGTGAGGAGGTTTGAGAAACAAGGCAAAAGAAAAATCTCAATTAAATCACACGTTAAGTAGGTAGATATGTAACGATGATTACATGCAAAAGGAAAAAAGCAAGGCACCACACCACGTCCACGTGATCCTTCTCTCTAACTATCATGAGCTTAATGGCTTTAGATGTTGGGAAAGTAAAGAAATGGAGGGCAACCCATCCACTCATGTGCACGTTACATGTCACATAACAAGTGTTTTAAAAATTAAAAAAAAAATTATTATTAAGTTATTTTTACTCAATTTAATTGGTTTAATTCAATTAAAATTAATTATAAAATAATTTTAAAATAATAATAATTATCAATTTAATTTATTTTAAAAATATCTCAGAAAAATCCTATATATTCGGCTGTTTTATATATATGAATTTTTTCCTTATTTAAATTCGATGATTTAATTTTTACTCTTGCATGGTGGTTGGAGTACATGTCAAGTGAGACCCACGTGGCGCGTTATGTGTCCTCTACTTTACAGGTGCTGCAGATTAAGGAAGGAAAGGCTTCCTTTGATCCCTATCACGTGGAGAGTTGCATGTTCACTTGTGTGATTTGTACGTACACATGGGCCCGCTGGGGTTTAGGCAAGAAATCAGAATCGGACCAACAGTTTTGGTTTGAATAGTTAGAGACTCGGGATTGGATTAAAGGGTACTCTTTATGATTTTAGTTTAATTTTAATTCAATTTCAATTCAATCTCAATTTGATTCATTTGATTTGAACCTATTCAATCTGGTACTTATAATCAAATTGAAGGTTAATTTAAAAAAAATGAAAATTTAATTTAATTTAAAATCAACCGAATTAATGAAAATTGATTTAATTTAATTTTATTTCAATTAAAAATAATTATGATAAAAATTTTTAATTTTAATTTTAATCAATCCGATTTACGTACAATTTTAATCCAAACTACAATCAAGCCATATCTACTTTTTTTTTTTTTTTTCAATCGTAGCCTCAGCAAATATAGCAAGTAAGGTTAGGCACCGACATGAGGAGACAGAGCACGAATCCTACCACAATTAGTGCCATTATTATTTCCATTTGTGGACTAAGATAACTCTTGCCACTAGCAAGGTGGCTACTTCCCTTCCTTCCTCTCCATTGCCACGCCTATGCCTTTGCAATTCTCATTCTTGACCCACCATTACTACCATCATAATAGATATTATTTTAAAAATTTATTGATATTTTAATATTTTAAAAAAATTTCATCTCACTCTTCAATTTTAAAAATGTAAAATTAAATAAGGAAATAAGAGGAAAGATGAAGCGGCTGAGGAGTTTGTTGAGAAATGCGATAAATGAAAGAGGTGGGATCCTCTCCTATGCAACGTTACTGCAGAGAGATGAGAGATGGATGGAGATCATCGACTATGGAAGTGTAACCTCCTCTGTGCTAATATGCTAAAATTAGGACAGAATCTGTTTCGCACAGGGGCCCTACCTTGTGCTGGAACATTTACAGACAAGTGCGTTGTTTCCTACGAGTGGCGCACGGCTCTTTTCTGGATTAGATACGTGGCACAGTCACATACACGTTGCTAATCCCCTCCATTAGCCACGTAATATTAATAAAAAACGAAAATTATTATCTATATTGCTATGTACGAACACCTATCAAAATTCATCAAATTATATTTGTTTTATAATATAATTTATTATAAATTTTAATAGTACAAATATTAATTAAGTGGCAGTTAAAAAAAATATGAATTGAGTGAATATAATATATGTACTTATATATATATTATAATATTTTAAATATTTTAAAAAATTAACAAAAAATATTTTTTTAATAAAAAAATTAAATCATTTTAAAAAAATAATTATTCTTTTGACTTAATTTATTAAAAGAGTATGTTATTTAATATTTTTTTAAAATTAATTTTTATAAAAAATATTTTTTAAAAAATATTTTTTTAAAAAAATATTTTTTATATATAAATTATTTTTTATAAAATTAATAAAATTTTAGATTTTATTTGTTAACAAAAGTATTTTTTAACTTTTAAGATACTTAAAAAAAGTAATTAACAAAAATTATTTTTCTAAATAAAGAAAAAAATTAAATTGTTTACAAAAAAAATAAGTTTCTGTTTTCAACTTTCTCTTTCAACAAAAGAAAGTTATTTTTTATTTTTGAAAATTTAATAATTTTATAAAATATAAAATATATATATATAATAAATATATATCATTAATTTAATATTATAATCAAATAAAAAAATATTTTTATAAAAAATTTTAAAAAATATTTTTATAAAATATTTTAAAAAATATTTTTATAAAATATTTTTATAATAAATATTTTTTATATATATTATTTTCTATAAAATAAATGGATACTTAAACATAAATAAAAAGTTAAAAATATTGAATTAAAAATTAAATAATTAAATAATTATTAAGTATAAAATTAAATAATAATGTTTTATTTTAATTTTAACCCGATTTAAAATATTTCTAATAAATTTGAACCTCAATCCAAATCGGTTCCATGAATAGTAGCCGTTCCGTTTAGGGTCAACAAATTTGACGCCAAGGTACAAGCCAGCACTCGTTGCAATTTTGTTTTCTTCGATTTGGCATTGTTTGGAGACGACAAGGAGCCGCATTGGGGTGGCCCCCTGCTGCTGACCCTGACCCTGACCCTGTGCTCCGCCTCCTTGGCTCGCGTGATTTTACTTCGATTCTCCTTGCTCCTTGCGTGGATTACAAGTGATGTACAAATTCAAATTTGTGCTTCCTTCTTCACATGGTAATAATTTGAAATAATTAAATTATTAACGTAAAAAATTCCTTTTATTTACAAGATTCAACTTTCCATACAATAATTCATTTCACTCGTTTAATTACTTTTTCATGACAATTAAGAGAGATATATTACTAATACAAGATTTATGCTTTGAACGTGTGAATGGGATGAAGAAGATCATAACAATTAAGCAATTGGGTCGATTACTTTTTATGTAAAGAGACAATGTCGTTTCAGCCACTAAAAAACGTACGATAAAAGAACATGAGAACAATTGAAACACATGGTGGAATCTACACCACAATTGTGTGAATTTAAAGGTCATTTGGTAAGACCTTTTTTCATTCACAACCTTAAAAAGGAGGCCTTCGATGTGATGTAGAAATGCAGAAGACATATTCGGTAATTAATCATCCCCATTTGGTGGTACTTAGAACTCACACGTTCCTTGGTTTTTTGCCATTTGTATGTTGCAATAACACCTCGGAAGGTGGTGGAAGATTAGGTGCAAACTCATGGTGAGTGGTTGTAGATACAAGCTCGCAGGTGTGTTATGTAATCAAATTAGTTGAAAAACATGTCTATACCCAATTCACTATAAAGTTAAAATATAGCTTATATATAATATTTTAGGTCTACCATGCTTGAGTTTTAAAAAAAAAATTTCCATATTGTGTTTTAAAGCAAAGTGGCTATCATAGTTGGAGCAAGGATATTTGATTTTAAGGTAAAAAAATTAATGTATCAAGCTATAAATAAAACCCTAACGTAGAATTAAGTCAATCTCTCATTCCTTATTTAAGCACAACGCGTTGGGATTTGGAGGGATTTATAACTTGAACAGGTTGAAAAGATCTCACAAAATAAAAAAATATAGAATCTGATCTCAGTTAACACAGAATTTTCAGGAGACAATACAGAGGATGTTGCTTAACGCATTAGTCATTGGTTAGACCAGACTCCCCTCGTAACTGATGTGAGTGAGAAGTGAGAACTTGGAAAAGGGCTGGCTGTGGCTGGCATATGTTTGCTCACGTGATGCCCTTTGGCACAGGTAGAGTATGGTTCAAGCCAATGAATTTTGTGCATCGTTTTCACTGGACAGTGTGGACTGTGAAAAACTGAAAATCGATAATTAATTTATTCTTTTTACCACGGTAATAATTAATAATAATATTGAAATGAAATTGGAGCCCAAGAACAAGATAGACAAAAACACAGTGGAAAGTCGATAACCATTTTGCACAGCAGTCAGATTATGGTCTTCTTGCAATTGATTGTGGTTGGCATATTAGGCCCACATGTCTGTCATCCAATTTCAATTTGCCCTTTTTTTTAATTAGAGGATGAGTCGAAGACTATAGGATTTTAAATATTTACACATAATATGCATGGTAGGAATTAGGAGTCTGCCGTGTGCAGATGAAAGGGCAACAAGGGCCGTTGATATAAAGTTGACAAGATATAAAATTGATTGCATATGATCAGTGGCTGCTCTACAAAAAAGTAAAGAAAGAAAAAAAAAAATTTTGACAGTCGTTTGACCAGTCTAATTCATCATGTGAAGCTTTGCTTTTTCTTTCTTTTTCAGTATTCATTATTCACAGGAACAGAGAGAGAGAGAGAGGTTGTGAAGAAGAACACGCCACCTCATGAATCCTTCCTCCTTCTCCTACTGTGACTGAGACTCCAATTTAACATTTTGTCCTTTGCCTATGATTCATGTTGTCTCTGCCACTTACGTGACTATTCATTCACAGTAGAAAAATCTTAGAACCTTTCCTAGCTCCTTTTCTTTTTCTTCCCTTGTGTAAATGTACAAGCTTCGCTTATATAATTCCACAAATGACAGAAACATCCTCTGAGAAACGAATGGGATTGGTAGGGGTTTTCTTGGCATTTAAGGGAATAATTTCGCCTCTTGGCCTCTTGGGTCTCACTGATTAATTGGCCGTGCAAGCAACAAGTGGTTTGCTTTTTGCCTCCCAGTTCTGCGACAAGAACTAGTTTGCCTTTACGTGCATGGTAAGTGAGATTCAAGCTACCACAAAAATAACCAAAGGCTAGCCACCTACTTCTTCTACTTACATGTTCCCTCCAAAACAATATGAGAATTGTACTAGCAACCACCTTTTTTCCTCTCAAGGCCATGTTTCCCTGCAGCTCTTGAACCCAATCTTGTGCAACAGGAATGGATATATTTTCTAGTTAATTAACAAATAACTAAAAATTTTATAAACAAATTATAAATTTCTTAAAAGGGATGAAGATTTTCAATATATGAAATATTAATTTCTTAATTACATTCTGAGATCAATACTTATTACTAAATTATTAGTTTAATAACGTTGAATTATTTTTTTATAAATAAAATTACGTCGAGTCAAATGATAAAATTATGCTTTATTTATTTCATGAAAAATAATTTATTTATGAATTATTTAGTTATAATATCAAATTAATAATATATATTTATTTATTTATTTATGTTATGTATATATAAGTGTTTTAATATCTTAATAAAATTTTTAAAATTTATAAAATAAAAAATAACTTATTTTTTTTATCAAATAAAATATTTTATGTTAATCAACTTTTTAAGTATTTTAAATATTAGAAAATATAGATTTTAATTTTTTACTTTTTAAAAAATTGGAAGTTATATTATTTATATTTAATATTATTGGTAAGTATAAGAGGAAAATTCACTTTCAAAAAACATGGTGGATGAAAAATAGTAGGAAATTAAAACAGATAAGGTAGGATGAGGCATGTGTGGTGGAATATTAAATCTTTTCATTTCCCATCTTACCTTCGTGTGGTAGAGAATACGTTTATTTTAATCAAGTGGATTGTAACTAATCCTAGTCATGTTCTAGGAAAACAACTATAAAACGTGGCTTGAACCAAAAAGAATATTCTATTCGGTTAGGATTTAAATGGCTAAACTCAAAGTTAATGCGATTTTAATACCACTAAAATTGAAAAAGATATTTTATAAAGTTAAAACTCAAATATCCTTTTAACTCGAACCGTCAAATTAAAATTCACAAATAAAAATTAAATAATTTTAATTTTGAGACATATAAATTTTCTAAGAAAATATAAAATATATTTTAATATAAATTTAGATATTAAATTATTAATTAAATTTAAATAAAATAATATTATTTTCACAAATATCGCATGTACTATCTTCTGCAATTCATAGGTTAAATAAATGGCGTTAACTTGGATAACCGTAAGATAACGGCGGTTATATAAGCATAACAGCGTGAAAGGGCAGTTGCCATACGCGATGTAAAGTAAAAAAAAAAAATTAATTAGGAGAGGGAAACGGTGATATGGCAGCTCAAGGTAGCGTAAAAATCTATCATTCTCTGCTTCATTCCTTATAAAGGACATAAATTAATTAGAAAGAGTTAATTGGGATTTGTGAGAATTTAGCGTAACGAACCGTAAATCGGATTAAATAAGAGGGAACTAAGGATGTTGCTTAACGCATTTGGCATCTCTCTTCTCCTTATTATTAATTATTATTATCTAATTTCCACTTAAATATAGGGTAGAGATAGGTATGGTTTGATTCAAAATTAAAATTAAATTGATTTAATTAATTTAAAATTAAAATTAAATCTTGGTAGCTCGAATTAAAATTAAAATAAATCAAAATTAAATAATTAAAAGACATTTATCTATTTAATTTTGAATCAAATTAAAATTTTTTTATTTAAAAAAATAAATTAGTTAATTATTAAATTTAATAAAATCAAAAGTAAACCAAAATTGAAATTAAACTGACATTAAGAAAAAAATTTAAGGGATTAATTTTTATCCTCTAAATCGTAAATCAAAATCACAAATTCAAGCCTCAAACCGAACCGTAAGATCATTAAGGAGAGGAGGGGTGATGAAGGTCCCTTCTTTCCCTCCTTGGGCATCGTGTAGAATCCTAGTGAGCGTGCACACGTGCTGGCCCAATGCTTGAGTAATTCTTAAGCTGTCTAACATTCTCTGTCTCATTATCTTTCTATATAATTTCTTTTCATTATTATATATATAATTATATATTTTCTTCAGATATTATAAATGAATTGTTATAAATAAATTAAAAAAAAATAAAACTCATTTGAGGCTTTTTCCATTTTTACAGAAGTCATGTATAAGGTCAAAGTCAATGTTTTTGCTTATCCTTTCTTGTCCTCTTCTTCCTCTTTCTAAGTTTTATTTTTCTTTTTTTTTTCTTCTTATTTTTTAATAACATTCATAAATTTCAAGTTTTAAACTTGATATTTAATTAGGTATTAGTACTGTAATTCCATAATTAATTATCTATCTTATAATATAAAAAAATAAAAAAAAAACTTTCAATAATATTTAAAGGGCTTTTTGATTAAATAAATCTAAATATTTATATTAATTATGATTATATTCTAAATTTTTAATTTTTTTATAATTTAATTATAACTTTCAAAATTAAAAAAATTTTATTCAAAATTTAAAAATTAATTTGAGAATTTTTATTTTTTTATACTTAGATTGTCATGTCACATTTTCTATTTTTTTAATTTGATTCATTTCTCTCTGTCTCATTCTTTCTCTCTCTTATGAGCAATCAATCTCACTTTCTCTCTCTTATGAGTAATCAATCTCACTTGGTATGAAACTTTTATTCTTTTATTTTGAGAGAGAGAGAGAGTGAGAGATAGAGAGAGAACAATTCAAATAAATAAAAAATAAAAAATGTGACATGACATGTTATATAGTAATTTAAGTGTAAACAATTAAAATCTTTAAATTAATTTTTAAATTTTGAATAAAAAATTTTTAATTTTAAAAATTATTATTAAATTACTTAAAATTAAAAGTTTTAGATATAAAAAATAATTAATATAAATATTTAAATTTATTTATCAATAAATCTATTTAAAAATATTTTTTTTAACTATATTTTCAACAATAATATATAATAAATCTTAATTTAAAATTTTTAGTTTTAGATAACATGAGAATATGTAATTTGCACTATTTTCTCATGATGATGATCACGAAAATGATTGCGTATCCACATCATTAAGAAAGGATGAATTCCTTAAGATGTGATTTAAAAATCTCTATTAAATTATTAAATTAATATTATAAATCACATTTTTGGATGATTAATCAGCGTAACTTGAAGGGCGTTCTAACGCTACCTATTATTATTAATTGCTTCACATGGCAAAATAAAAATAAAAATAAAAAAAATAAACAAAGTAAATTAGTAAACATTGCTTACTGCCCTCCGATTCTGAAACACCCTTTTCTTGAGTGGTAAGTGAAAGATTGAAGATTACCGATACATATTTTTCTTTAAAATTAAGCTTTCTATGTAAATTATATGATTAATAAGAATATAAGTTTATTTTACGGAAAATATATTTTTATATATTTAAATTAATAAAAAATAATTATATGAAGAAAAACGTGAAAAAATTAAAAAAATTAAAAAAAAAATCCAATACGGCTATTACGGCCTTTTGGATAGTTCCATATGCATGCATCTTGAAGGGCAACTACGAAGACGTCATGGTTGAGAGCTCCGTTTAATCTAACTTCTCATCATTTGTATATTTCTTAAAAGTTGACCACGAAATTAATTAGAATGATAATCATAATTTATACATATTATAATTAAGGTTGACTGCGACGGAACAAACACATAAGATGGTGACGGAATCCGGCCGTCCAAAAGACCGACAAGTTAATATTCCTGTGAAAAAATATTAAAGGGTTGGATTAGGTTAAGTTTAGCAAGTAATTCCATCTATTAAAAACAAAATTTCTGATGTTTGGTCGGTGTCTACTCTTTAACCTCCCTCTAATCTCTTTCTTTTTATTTCTTTTTCTCTAATATAAATATTTAATTTATTTTTCAAATTATTAATTATAGTCACATCACATCTGGAAAATTGGGTGGGATCATAATTTAGTTAGAATTAGAATTAGTAATTAATTAAGTATTTTTGAACGTTCAATTTAATCAAAGTTTATTGAGATGCATTTAAATAATAAAAAATAAATATTCAGATTTTAAAAAATAATATTCACACGCATTGAGTTTAGATTCTATATGTTAGGTGATAATTAAATATAAAATATATATCTTTATAGTTATGTTTATAATTTTTATATATTATGTTTTAAATAAATAGGATTGAGATATCTTATAAAATTATTACATTTTGAAGTATAATTAATTATTAATAAAAATATTATTTATGCAAATTATCAATTAAAATTATAAAACTAAACAGGTTTGGATATTATTTGAATAATAATTATTGAGTTTTGAATAAGTTGAAATAATTTAAGATAAATTTTAATTAAATTTAAAACGAATTCAAATATTAAAAATACTAATCGGACTTTAATTTAATACTGTTTAAAGACACTCTAATCATTAATCTCCAATTTGAATTGAAATTGAATCGATCGAATCCTTAAATTATTGGGACAATTAGTTGTATGAGTGACATAGATTCCATTGATTTTAAGGGTTCGTAAATCTAACTCATGCCATGCAATTAAGTACTAATATTTAGTTAATTATTGTTTTTTTTTTCTTAATTTCAACTTTCGGGAAGCTAAATTGATTATAAAAGTGATAATGCAAATAGAATTCTATTATTAAACGATGTCCAAACTCTAGATGGATGTTAATATAATATGCAAAAGGTATATGGTTGGTTTTAGGAGTATGCACACACACTAAATTCATATTAATTACATTGTTTAGGGTTGCATGATAAGTGCATAATTAGAGTCATTAGGGCTGTCAATATCATAAACGGTGTATCTAATGTCGTAATCCATCGTCATGATTAATACTGATAGGCTGACAGCAAAAGATCAAAGCTTTAATAATATTAGCAATTAGCTAGTAAATCATGACATATGTTCAAACAACTCATTGTATTGCTTCCTGGTTGTTATATATATATATATATATATATATATATATAATTTCAGGTCAAATATATAAAAATTTATGATGTTAAACTTGGCAAATTAACTTGAGATGAATTAATTAAAGGAGTTGGTCATGAATTTATCAAATTGAAAAATTAAGAGAAAATGATTTGGCTTATGTGCATACATCACATCGTGCAGATGGGGGTTTATAATTATGAAGTCAACCCAAAAAAAATCCAAACTTGTGGGGGATTCAAGAAGTTTTAATTAGCTAGCTTTTTCCAAAAGTAAAAAATAACTAGATGGGGTGGTTGGCTGCTTAACCAACAAGAAAGGGTATTGTTTGATTTTTGCCCATTTTTTAAGTCTGTGTACTCCCTAAAATTGTACAAAATTATTTGAAATTAGATTGCTATCAATAATATGGTCCCTTTGTGTGGTTGTGTTATTTTTCTGGCTGGCAACAACATACATATATATATTTCTTTCCAAGACAGTAAACACATGATTATCAACACAGAAACATTTCATGTTCATCATAATTATCAAACACTTCTCATCATGAAACATTAGAATATCATATATGCACACATTTCTTTTAATAAAAGAGGCTAAAACAACAGTAAAAATTACACTAAGGTTACTTGGAATGAGAAATTATTCTACCTCTAAAGTCTCAATCTTTCACCATTAACTGATCCCTTTTGTTGAGTGTGAGGTTCTGGGATACTTTATTTTTCATGACCACCACTTGGAGTTGACCTACTGAAAACAAGACCTACAAGAATACTACTGCAAATGCTTTGCCACCATTGTTCTGATACTTACATCAGCCCACTTAAAGAAACTGGACCAAGCAATTACAAAATTGATGACTTCCATTAAAGCAATGGTCACACCGCTATTGTGATGGAGATGTCATCTTCCTAGGGTTATTAAAATGCTTCCCCTACACTGTGAGGATGAAAAAATCTCAACTATTAGTTGATGGTGATGTTACCTTGGGGTTATAATATTCACAAAATGCCCCATAAAAATTAAAATAGTCCTATCTTTGGTACTACTTGCAATGTACTCACAAATTTCAGACTAGGTGAGTAATGGAATTAGAATCATAGTATGCACTGAAGTTGTGTAATCTATGAGTAGTAATGGAAGCAACTAGCATGTGAAAACATGAACTGATAAATCTTATGATAATTTTTTTGGGGCCAAGTGACCCAAAGGAACATCCGACACTATAATCATACCTTTTAGAGAGTATGGCAAAGTTGTTATAGTAATTATAACAAAACCAATGTTGCACATTATTTAGTACTTTCAGAAAGTTATATGAACCATAATATCATTGTTCTGAAATTTTTCTTTTCTCCCACACAAGTCAATCATGCCCAGGACTGCCTCTTCGCTTCTAGACTCCGCAACTAAGCAAGGATGAAAATGACCTCTTGTAGAATTTGAATAATTGCTTCTATACATTGACCCTACTTACCAATTTTTCAATTTCGGTGTTCTATGATAGTAACTTGCAGTTTCTGTTGATTTCTATTCTGTAGTTACTCCATTTGAAACAATAGATTTAAATACGTTATTTTCAGGGATTATTGGGTGATCTTGAAGCAATGAAAAAAAAAATATAAATTTCATTTTTTTCATAAATAAGGAAAAATTAAATATAACGAATATCTACTATATATAAATTTCCTATACTACATGATATAATTCTAAGGCAACATGATTAGGAGAATGGCTTTTGGTGTAATTCATGTAAGACATAATTGCAAGTACTAATAGCTAGCACATGCATGCATGGAAAAAGTAGAGGAAAGGAATTCAATTTCCAAGTGAGAGAGAAGATAGAAGAATCATGCATATATGGTAGACCAAAGGGATTTTGCTAAATTCTATCAAGCATGCTTTGATATTGTTGTTAGACCTCAAAACATTCATTAATTACAATCATATGTGTAATCTTTTAACCAACCACCATTTGCTTCCTTAAAAGGCCCAGAATGGTCCTGGTTGGTGGCAGTGTCCTGGCAAAGAGAGAACCTGCTTTTCAAGTTGAGAGAAAAAGGCACAGCATTTTTGCTCCTAAGGCTACCAAACTAGATCTCCTGGTCGGTGCTTTTTACTGTGGAGTAAATATATGGCTAATTATTTTGATTTTTCTAATTACACTACATAGTGGGATTAATTAATTTGCTATCTTTACATCTCAGGAAAGATTAATTATAGCCCTTTGAAATCATGTGCAGCTTTGCAAGTAAAAATCATTTTTCATTACAGAAACATATCTGTTTTACTTTTTACTAAATCCTGATTAAAATTTTATAAAAATCTCTAAATTTTGATTAAAATTCGAATTCAAAATCTTACTATTCTGAAAAATGATTTCAGAATCAAAACTTATTAATAAACTTTTTACTTTATAATTATGGATCGATGAACGTTACTATTTAATCATTAATCATTAATCGCATCTGTCAAATAAAACATACCCTAAATAGAGGAACTAAACTTTTCTTGAAAGCTAATTATCATTTTGGTTCCAACTAAAGTAAATACAATATTTTAACTTTTTTTTTTAATTAATTTTTTAGGGATTTCAGTAGAGATTGCACCCAAAATATAAATTTGTAGGTTGAAGGCAAGCATGGGAAAACATGAGGCATTATGTGAGGGTGGTGTTACAGAGAGCAAAATTGATTAGATTTTCCAATTAGGGATTTGGAGGACAAGTTGGGAAAAGGAAATGATAGTAAAGTATGTGGCAGTGGGCCTGATTTTTATCTACTTGGAAGTGATACAAATGGGAGCTGTGATTTCCCCTTGGATATGAGGATAAGAACCCAGCTGTGGCAGCACCCTATGCTGGATTCTCCACTCTTTTTCTCCCAAACAAAAACCTTTTTTTTTTTTTTTTCTGGAAGTTTTGCTTTTATGCAATTTTTTTTTTATTTTATGTTTTATTAATTATTTCTAAGTTTTTTTTGCTAACATAAACACTCTAAAGAGGGGGATTTTAATGATTTTTAGTATTAGAGAAAATAATAATTGAGATTCTCATTTTAAAATTTTTTTAATTTTAATTAAAATTTAAATTCAAAAATTTCTAATTTTAAAAATAATTTTTATATTACTAAATTAAAGTTCATTAATTCAAATATTCAGATATATGGATCATGACAAAATTTAAAAATATTTTAAATGTTTGGACTCTTATGAGGAACTCTATTTTGTTTAGGTTTTAACTTTATAGTTATAACACGTGATTTTTAGGAGTTATTTCTAGTTATTTATATTAATGTGGTATTTTTAAATTAAAAAATTATATTTTCTTAAGTTGATAGTTTTAGGTAAATAGGTTATGGATTATTTAATTGTTGATCTATTTTAATCATTGAGATTGTGGATAGACAGAGAATAAAATTAAAATTTTTTTCTTTATACGTATCAAATTAATAAAATGAAAATATAATTTTTAATTTAACAAGTGTTATGTCTACAAAAATAATAAAAAAAATATTAAAAATTTTATGTTATTTAAATTAAAAATTAGGGTATTTTGTGTTATAAATTAATGTTATGTATCATACCATTATATGTCTTTAAGTTAAGATACTATTTATATAATTTACCCTTATTTGTACAGTGTTTTAGGTATAGCAAAGAGTTTTCCCAATGATTAATTTTCATTTTACTTGCAAATTATAAAAGGGAAAACCTAGTTCTAGTCTTCTAGACTTTTGTTGGAGGTTTCAGTCTTTTTGATGGGCGAGTTCGAACTTATAAAAACAGCCCAATCAATTCAAAGAGATCGTCATGATTTTGCCTGACCCAAATTACGAGTTCCAACTCAGAACTCACAGCAATGTCCATAAAACATTGCCCTTTCTTCTGCAACTAGGCTCTTATTCGACAAACATGAAGAATAGGCCATGCCCAGCAAAAGCAGTTATATGAACCCGAAGTTGGGTAAGGCTTTAGGCCTAATGCATTCCACTAAAAGGTCTAGTTCAAAATCTGTTGCCATTAATGCCTTTTGTCCCATAAGAGTCAAATGTGTAGGCTGTGGCAAGTGCATCAGAACACTAGCTTAACTATTATCACCTGCTAGGCCCAATGGCCAATTGCAGCAGATATTTAGATTATATGAACCAGGCGGCGGAGGATGTGAGCCACCAATTTGTGATTAACCCAACTAGGCAAAGGACGTGGATATAGAAAGTTTTGATATCAGATTCTGCATGCCACATGGCAACCCATTAGCCAATTACATATTCTTTCTCCTATCCTTTGAGATAAGCCCCTCTATACGTTAACAAATTTGCATCCATATCAACCTCCACAAACCATTCCAACACAGCACAATCTCATTCAAGAAGAAGAAATTGGCCAAAAATGGCTTCTGTTTGTGCTTCTTCTGCCATTGCAGCTGTTGCTATATTCTCTCCCAGGCAAGTTCTCTCAAAACCCATATCAGCAACTGTAATTTATGATGCTATTACCTAATTTTCTAAGCTACATTATGCATTTATAATCACTTTTTATAATATCATGTAGATGGATTGGCAATAATAATAGTTGAATCCGTAATTACTGATACATTGGAAAGGTAATAATATGAGAAGTACAAAGTAAATGATGCAAAGTCAATGTTGCAGTTCCCAGAAGACTGGATCCATAGGAGGGGCAACAAAGGCTTCTTTCCTTAGCGGGAAGAAATTGAGACTGAGAAACTACACATCACCAGTTGCTTCACGATCTGTTACAGTTTGTGTTGCAGCCGACCCTGATAGACCCCTCTGGTTCCCAGGCAGCACCCCTCCCCCATGGCTCGATGGAAGGTTTAGTTCTTTGGGTTTTTTCTCTGTGTTTCCATACACATGTTAGGGCTTAAATGATATGCTTCTAATGTGTTTCTTGAATTGAATCTTTCAAATGCAGTCTCCCAGGAGACTTTGGTTTTGATCCCTTGGGTCTTGGTAAGTTAAAGCTAAAATCTTCAGCTACTGTTCACTTGCCTAATCTAAATCAAGGAGCTTGTTTTTCTGTGAAATGCTCACGTATGTTTTAAATGGTTATTGAATAGGTTCTGATCCTGAAACCCTGAGATGGAATGTACAATCAGAGCTTGTGCACTGCAGATGGGCAATGTTGGGTGCTGCTGGTATTTTCATTCCAGAATTCCTGACCAAGATTGGCATCCTAAACACTCCATCATGGTACGATGCTGGAAAGCTGGAATACTTTACTGATACGACAACCCTTTTCATCACTGAGCTCATCTTTATCGGCTGGGCCGAGGGGAGAAGATGGGCAGATATTCTCAAGCCAGGGTGTGTTAACACAGACCCCATCTTCCCCAACAACAAGCTCACTGGGACTGATGTTGGTTACCCAGGTGGGCTGTGGTTTGATCCTCTTGGATGGGGAACTGGTTCCCCTGAGAAGATCAAGGAATTGAGGACAAAGGAGATCAAGAATGGGAGATTGGCAATGTTGGCTGTGATGGGTGCTTGGTTCCAACACATCTACACAGGGACTGGCCCCATTGACAACCTCTTTGCCCACCTTGCTGATCCTGGACACGCCACCGTTTTTGCTGTAAGCGCATCCCTTTTGCTCTCTCCCATATTACAAGTAACAGCTTAGTTACATTGAATCTGACTATTTACATAATGTGTTTCAGGCTTTCACCCCGAAATGAAAAACGCGGAGAGAATGCCAAGAAATGGCTTGAAAGATCTGTACTTGTGGAAAGAAAATCTTCCTGTCATTAGAACTTGTAATGCCTGTGTTTATGATAGCTTTCTATGCTCTTGTAGTGTACAAAAATTATAACTTAGATGCCCATGAATATATTTTAGCTAGTTACAAAAACTGTCCAGAAAAGCACCCATGCATTATGGGGTCTTGATTAAACAATTTAATTGAGGTCTTGATTAAACAATTTAATTAAGTGGCACTAACAAAGATTACTACCATTGAGTCCCCAGAGATCAATTAATTAAACAGTGCAACTTTAGCCATCCTTCTCACTCAAACCGTTCTGGATGAGTAACAGAATAGAATCACAATCAGCATAGTGGATCCACCACAGGTACAGTGGATGCCATAGAGTACACTATTTGAGGAGAAAGGAAAGGACTGCTGTTGCTATAAGAAAAATTAAATTGTCCAAAAAGAAACCATTCCCACCAGCAGAGTGAAGATTAGGAATTTTCCAATAAAACTTGCGTTCTATGAATTATGAAAGAGCAGAAACGTCCTTTTTGCATAATTCCTCCAATAAATGGGGTAAAAAAATGCATATATAATCTTTTTATATAAAGAAAACAACAGAATAGACTAATTCGTAAATTAGCAAACAAAAATAATGAATGATTACATCTCCGTTCACACTTTTTTCCTCCTACGCAATTAATTAACACACCAACCTGAAAAAGGATGAAACTCCCTTGGCTGCATTTAATCATTCTTTAATCCCATTGTAATCTACTTTCTAGCCTAGTTGGCTAGCATATCAGACTGCTTAAAGGCTTTCAATGCTGCGATATAGCTGGAAAGAGGAAAGATAAAACAACTCTTTCAGAACTCTTCTTTTTCACCATTCCCTGTTATCTTTCAACCAGTAAGTGATTCTCACGTATAAGGTCACTTAAGCATAGTTTGGGTGCCAGCTACCATGCATAAATCAACATGCATAGAATAATAAGCTGAATTGCTCACAACACCACTATACATTCCATTAAGTAGATATGCCCAATCGGCCAATCCAATCATTTTATGAATTATTAAACACTACAGTACTCTGCCCAACATACACTTCTTGCAAATTTGAGCAACTATTTTGGCTTTTTTTTTTTTTCGTATTGGTCACAGCACTTGAGAGAAAGACCTATAGTACTCACTTCTAACTATCCACAAATATACCAATTGAGCTTAACTAGCAATAAAATGTAATTTGAGAATGTTAACACTTCACAGGTCTGAAGTTATTGCTAAAATCTAAAATTTAGCAAGAAAGCAAATATGGAAGCACGTGATAGTCAAGAGAAGGCAAACCAAGGTCTGAAATTCAGTCTAGCACCCATGACTCCAAATAATCTAAAATTTCCACACCATAGCCATCCCTAATACTGCTCCAATCTAGTACACAAATCTTGGTTCAAAGAATGTAAATAATAGGCAAATACAAAGGCTATTAATTTCAGCTTTTCTTGTTGATTTGGCTTTAGCTAATAAAACATACAACTCCAGTTCATACTGAACCTTCTTTTATTGTTATCAATATATAATTAATGAAATTTCAGAATCCATATTTTATAAGAATTGGTTCCAATTTATCCAAATCCAACCTTATATCTTCTCCGAGACACTGTCTTGAGAGAATTTACGCTCATATTACTAACGTTCATACAAATTTCAGCAACTAGAAAGTGAGATTTTTTAAAAAAAAATAAAAAAGAAAGAAAATAGAAACCATAAGCCACTAACCAGAAAGAAATTAAATTAGATTATAAACTTATCGATTTTATAAGAATCTCAGTAGCCAATACATTACAAGTTAAACCTACTAAATCTCCCATCTCTTCCTTTTCGGTATCTTCAATTTTTAAATTACACAATTTAATTTTGTAATTTGGGAAAAAAATTACATAAAAATATAAGAGAGAAACGGGAGCTATATAAATCTCTAATCACAAACCACTTACGACGGGCGGTTCGTCGGCCTGGCAGATATTCGAACCGGAATTGGTCGACCAGTACCGGAACCACCGCAACTACTACACACCATGCGACCGGAGCCAGCACAAGTCCGACATCCCACATCTCCATCTGACCAGCGAGAGCAGAGACAAGTAACTCGACCTGTGCCGTTGCAAGTTGAGCACCGCTGGAATGGACCAGCCATGGGCTTCTGTTCCATCACCGATTTGACGAGGACGGCTCCGGCCAGCACGCTAAGGCCCGTCGCAAGCTGAGTCAAGACAATCGGTCCCATTTTCAGGCGGATCAGAGAGAGAGAGAGGGGGAAAGAGAAGTTCCGGAGCGAAATGAGAGAGGAGGAGGAAAGATTTTTGCTTGGGAAGTTAAATTGGTGTTTGTTATTTTTTTTGGAAAAATATTTATAGCAAAATAAATAATAAAGTGGCAATAGAATTGTACACGTAGACGCGTGATTGTCTGGCGGTGGCTTTGAGGGGATTTTTGGAGGATAGCGAGTATGCTATTGGTGGGCGTTGCTTTGCTTCCATGCTTTGCTTTGCTTTCTGCCGCAATTCATAAATCGTCCCTTCTTTCATTTAGTTAAGAATTTTTTTTATATTGAATTTTAATATAATTGGAATTAGAATAGGATGAGTTTAAATTAAAATTAGAATGAATTAAATTTGACATTAAATCGGATTTAAATCAAGTGATTAAATTTTAAACCGAATTGCAATATTCTCTTTTAAAAAATTAAAAACAGTTGAAAAAATTTCAATTATTAAATTTAATTAAAATTTAAACTAAATCGAAGACAAATAAAATAAAAATCAGAATCGAAAGAACCACTAAAAAATCAATTTCAATCCCTAAATTTTGAACATAATTCAGTCCTTGATTAGCTCTAAACATAATCATAAAAGAGTGAGTTTTTAAAATCATGTTTTAGTTTTAATTGTTAAAATTAACGAAGTAGCTTAATTAAGACTAAATAATTATGTTTAAAATTCCCATTTGTACTTGTCTACTAACTGGAGAAAGAAAGCCGATTCCAGTCCACTACTTGCTCTCTGATTGACCAGGCATGAGCATCAATACAAACAAAAATAAATTTTATAACCGCATGATCGGATGAGATGTAGTACGATTCGTGGCAGCCGCCGCCCAACGCAATCAGTCCACAGATGGAAGACTGCCTCAAGGCATGTACCGAGAAAATTCGAAATAAAGAAATTGCTTTTGACCGGTCTTCCTACACCTTTTCAAGGTGTTCGCTTTTACCTAGTCAATTACAGCTTACGAGTAAGCCCAGTTATGGTCCGATTTCAGTATAGAACTAAAATGACAAAGCCAATTTAGACTTTGACTAACCTTAGTGACAAAAGCCAATTTCCAATTCAAAATGACATATTCAATAATTTGCTGAAGACTTAAAAAAAGAGAAACTTCATTACAAAAATTTGAACCGTCAACTAAATCCTATTTTCTTGTTTGACTCGTGTAAGTCTTCATTCCCTCAGCAATAGCAATTGGGTCTTTTCCCATGTTAATTATTAGGTGCATTCGGTGCACTAAAAAATAGTGATCTCTCTCTCACAGAAAGTGAGTCATTCCTATTATATAGAAAGTGAGTCCCACATGATTGTGAGAGAGGGTGTATATGCACCGAGTGTACCTAGTAATTCCTCATTTTTCCATTGTCTCTTTTCTATTCTTTCTTATCTATTATTTGGCCCTTCAACTGAAAAGAAATCAGTATTTTTAATGCTATACTCATTATTTCTTTGTTCTAATGCTTCAGAGATCTTCAACAATTTCATCAATTTTCCATCAGTGTGTCCTTAACCCTTACTATGGGGAGGCCTTTTCATTTGGACACTAATTAAAAGCTCACAATTTGGAAGGCAGAGAATCAGTATGCTCTAGTTTAGGTCTTCAGTATCAGAAAACTTAGAGCCTGAAAGTTAAAAATTTACCATGAAAGCATTCCCTTGCTTCACCAGCCATAATCACCACTTGGGAGAAACATGGCTATTGGTGAATCCTCCCTAGATTTTCCTCCCAAAATGGAAAATAGTTTATTATTGCAGCTTCTGGGTGGAATTCTTCTCCCATATGCATTGCAGCCAATCTTTTAGCCAGTTGATAGAGTGCTTCAGGGATCTTGTTATATGGGAGAGAGAGAGAGTGTAATTCCACTAAAAACTCATTCTGCTTGTTAAGGGTCTCCGTCGATATGTTATGTCGGGTTTGATTTGTTGGCCTCCAGCATACTGAATCAATCTACCTAGGCACCAAAAGATATAGATAAAACAAGAATAAAGAAACTTAAAAGCTACTGTAAGTCTTAGAATTATAACTCAAAATTCTAATGGTATTTGGAGAGAGATATTTTCCTAATTTGAGCGTGAGAAATATTCTTCAATAGAACAGAGGAATATTTCTTATAATGAGTAGAACTTATTTTAGTGTTATTCCTAAATTGAGTATGACTCCTAATCAGATAAGAATTAAGGGAATTAACACTATAAATAGGGAGATAATGGAAAAGGTTATTTGACCTTTTGCCCATTGAAAAGAGTGACTTTCAGCTCATGGGGTGAGGTTATTGCTCATTGTAGAGAAGGGCCTTGCCAATTACTGCGTAACCATTGATAAGTGGCTCTTACCCATTGCAGTCCTATGCAGGGAAATAGGCTTTGGCCTGAGGTGGAGAAATGACATAGAATTCAAGATAAGGAATTTTTGTCTATTGATGAGAGGACTCTTGCATTAATTAATATATTTACTATGAGCAGTTTGATGTAATGTGGGTCTCTTAGATGTAATTGGGTTAATGGGTAGTATAGCTATAAGCTTGTAATAATGATTTATTGATTGTTGATAGTAGAAGATGATATGCCCGTAGATGTAGCTCAATATTGAGAGAGTAAACCACATAAATATTAATATTTTATATATTTATTTTATTTTTTTGCAGTTTACACACTTTCACAATGTATAATAATAAGCTGAAGTTTTTCCATGTGATTTCACCACGACTGGCTAAACAGAGTTGCTACCTTCAGCCTTGAGGGCACAACCTACATACAAAATGAGAAGAAATTGCCATTGTCCAGCCACCAGGCATACGACGCTATGACCTTCTACTAGTTCCAAATACAAGATATCATGAGTACAACATATCATGACTATGAATCATTTATCATGCTGTGAGTCTTTTTGACCGATCTTCGTATATTAATCTTGTAAAGTATAAAGAATAAGTGAGTTTTATGATCCATTAAACAATCACTCTAATGCTCAAGTTAAATTAATGATTGATTGAGAGATTAGAGAATTGTGAGAGCAAAGCCCAATATAATATATTGAGCTATTGTGCTTTCCAATTGAACCATTAGTTACGGAGCTCTAATTCACCGAAATTGCATGGATTTGAATATATTGGGTTTTCTCATCTGCAAGTGAAACTCAGGATAGCCAAGAAAATATAGTAAACATAATAGTCATAACTCACCCATATATGTAATCATTATTATAAGTGTTTAAAAAACATGTTTATGAATATTAGCATAATTACAGCAATTAGCATGATTATAGGAGATTTGTGTAACATAATTACAGCAATTAGCATGATTATAGGAGATTTGTGTAGCATAATTATAGCAATTATTATTCTTGTCCAAATTAGTTCATATTTTCATGTATAAATAGATGTAATATCTCTATAAATGAGACACAGACAAATACACAATCATTTTCTTCATTACTTGTATTCTTTCTTCTAACATGGTATCAGAGCCATAAAGCTTTTATTTCTAGTTTTTTTGGGTCTCTCTGCTCTCTCTACAAGCTATTCTGGTTCATTCTTTCATACCTATTATTATACCATTCTTTCATACCTATTATTATACCTATCGTGAGGCAAGTACTGACCCTCTTTGGCAGCAAGCTATGACTGACGAACTTCAGGCTTTAGAGAAAACTCATACTTGGGATGTAGTTGATCTTCCACCAAACAAGACCCCTATTGGTTGCAAATGGATTTACAAAATCAAGACACGTTCTGATGGAACTATTGAACGCTACAAAGCTCGCTTAGTAGCCAAAGGGTACACTCAAGAGTATGGTATCGACTATGAAGAAACTTTTGCTCCAGTGACCCGATTAACATTTATTCGCAGTCTCTTAGCTATTGCTACAGTTCGTAAATGGAAACTTTTCCAGATGGATGTCAAAAATGCTTTTCTTCATGGTGATTTAACAGAAGAGGTTTATATGCATCCTCCACCTGGTTATCATTCTCCTCATAAGGTTTGCAAACTTCGACGAGCCTTATATGGATTAAAACAAGCTCCCAGGGCCTGGTTTGCCAAATTTAGTTCCACTCTTGCTCAACTTGGTTTTCTCTCTAGTCCACATAATTCTGCATTATTCACTCGCCGAACTGACAGTGGTATTGTTCTTCTGTTGCTTTATGTTGATGATATGATAATAACAGGAGATGATTCATCTGGTATTCTAGAGTTACAACATTATCTCAATCAACATTTTGAAATGAAAGACCTGGGTTCTCTCATATATTTTTTGGGTCTTGAAGTTTCTCAAAATTCTGATGGCTATTATCTATCTCAAGCCAAGTATGCATCCGACTTACTTTCTCGAGCAGGCATCACTAATAGCAAAACAGTATCAACCCCATTGGAGCTCAATTGCAAACTTACACCTCTTGATGACACTCCTCTTGATGATCCTACTTTATATCGACAGCTTGTCGAGAGTCTTGTTTATCTCACAGTTACTCGACTTGATATTTCATATGCTGTTCATCTGGTCAGCCAGTTTATGTCTGCTCCTCGCTCAACTCATTTCTCTGCAGTACTTCGAATCCTTCGTTATATCAAAGGCACTCTTTTTCATGGTTTGCACTTTTCCGCTACCTCCTCCCTAGTATTATCTGGCTACTCTGATGCTGATTGGGCTGGTGATCTGACAGATCGTCGCTCTACAACTGGTTCTTGTTTCTTCTTGGGTAATTCTCTTATCTCTTGGCGTAGCAAAAAGCAAACTATTGTTGCACGTTCTAGCACAGAATCTGAATATCGTGCTCTTGCTGATGCTACATCTGAATTACTTTGGTTACGGTGGTTATTAACTGATTTGGGTGTCACTCATTCTTCTGCCACAATGCTTCATTGCGATAATAGAAGTGCCATACAGATTTCTCATAATGATGTATTTCATGAGCGTACCAAACACATCGAAATTGATTGTCATTTTGTACGTCATCATGTTGCTCATGGCACTATATGTTTGATTCCTGTCTCCTCTGTCAGCCAAACCGCTGATATATTCACCAAAACGCATCCTCCCGCTCGCTTTCAGGATCTCTTAAGCAAACTCAAGTTGGCACTTGTGCTACCACCTTGAGTTTGAGGGGGGGTGTTAGCATAATTACAGCAATTAGTATGATTATAGGAGATTTGTGTAACATAATTACAGCAATTAGCATGATTATAGGAGATTTGTGTAGCATAATTATTGCAATTATTATTCTTGTCCAAATTAGTTCATATTTTCATGTATAAATAGATGTAATATCTCTGTAAATGAGACACAGACAAATACACAATCCTTTTCTTCATTACTTGTATTCTTTCTTCTAACAATGAAAAAAAATTTTCTTTGATTTTATGCTTTATTATTATTTCATTCTAATTAAAATTTAAATTTAAAATCTCATAATATTTAAAACGCTTTCAATATTATTAAACAATATTATGAAGTTGAACAAAAAAAAAACTAATATTTAACAAAGTCAAAATATGATTATTTAATATTTTGGCATTAGAAACATAAAATTATATTTGATGAGAATTAATATTAGCATCCCTATTAGGTTTTTATTCTCAGGTTGAACAATAAGAGTTAAAGAAGGCAATCACTCATTTTTAAAATCAGCGTTTTTAAGACTAAAGAGTGAACGAAAAAGAATAGAGCTCTCCGTTCTTGATTTTCCTATAGGTGAATTTTTCAGAATCACAAAATTCTTTAATTAGAATAGAATTTCAACTCAACACCTTTTGAGATAATTTATTTTTGTATCATTAATTTAATTTATTTTGAAATACAGAGATGAAAAGTGTGCACTTCGATAGATAAATATTGAAGTAATTCACTTCAAACTCACTTTATAACTTAAAGATTAGTTACTTAAAAATTCACCTTATTCAAAATCAAATACTTTTAATATCTAAAATTGTACTAAATTTGATTATTATTAATTAAATAATGCTATCTAAATTAGTATAGCTTTATATATTTTAACTAATATTTATATAAAATATATTTTTATTAATAATTTTATAAAATATTTAAATTTTATTTTTTTTAAAAATATAACATATAAAAATATATAAATATTATTATAAAATATATATTTAAATTTAATTAATTATTTATATAAATAAATTAGAATAACAAGTAATCAATACATAAAATTTAAATTCAATCCAAACAACGATAATATTTACTAAAACTTAAATCTATTTAAAATTTGATTATATTATTATTAAAATTCTCTAATAAAATTTAGTCGCATCAATCAGCTAAAAAAAATTTCAATTCATTACTATTTCTATTATAGCCTATGTTATGAATACTTAATTTCATGATTAAGTTGATCTTTTAGAGATTTTTATCATTAACTCGAAATTAATAATATATTGAAAAAAATTTACTACACTGAGTATATATACTCAGCTAACTTATAAATAATACATTGTATAAAATCATAATAAATTTTAACTAAAATTATAATAACACATTTTTTTATGGCACATAGTAAGACTAAAATTATATTTTACTAATTTTGTTATTAATGGAGTGTATTTACATGCGTACAGAGTTTTCCTACTTTGTTGGGAAAACTGCCACGTCACCGATGATAGGGAAAAAAAAAATCTCGCTAATCGGATAGCCAAAACCAAATGCAACATAAAATAGTTGCGTAAATGGAAGAAAACCAGAAATGGCTTGCCGGACCCTTGTGCGTTGCTCTGTGTTCATAACAGAGCCTTGGAGACCTCTGCACTACCAAAATCGATCTCTCTATTCGCTTCCTTCGAGAACCGCTGCCTCTGGATTTTCAAGCCTTAAATCGAGCTGCGGATTTTGTAGGAGAAGCATTAGGGCTCGCGATTTCCACTGCGCGAGACCAAGTCACCTCAATTGCTCTGCTTCTAGTGGTGATAATACCTCTCCAGCTTCCGAGGATGAACAGGACCAAGAGCCTCCACAAGAAGCTGTTCTCAAAGCTATTTCAGGTTCTTATTTAACCATTTCCTTTCAAATTATTGCTTCGGTTGTGGTTTTTTATTGTATTGATAGATAATTTTGCTTGTGTTTGGTTCCAGAGGTGTCTAAGTCGGAAGGGAGGGTTGGGCAGACGACTAATGTGGTTATTGGAGGTACAGTAACGGATGATTCCACTAACGAATGGCTTGCTTTGGATCAGAAGGTATCGATTCGTTGCTTTGTTTTGATTCCCACTTTGCTTTGGTTTGTTATCTTTCCTGCTTGTATAAAATTCTAGACACTATTCTCCATGTTGCTTGTGGATTCAAACTGCATTTTAGATGATATATTAATCATAATTAAATATTTGAAAATGCAGTAAACGGTTAAAAACAGCTTGTAATACTTTAGTGTTTCCTTAATCCCCTGTTTGGATCATGGAAAGTCATGGTTTATTAACGTAGTGTATGGTTCTTAATTGTATTTGGGAAGAATGGCAAGTCCTGGTCATGGTATTCCATGGTTTAAAAACTATGAGATTTTCCAAGTTTTTGAAATCACTAAATCGATGGGTAATGATTTTCCAATCTCATTTTTATTTTAAAATTGCTCATAAATAATTAATAAAGTTACCTTTTTGTCCCATACATAATTAACAAATACAAATTATGAAGTTTAATAAATTATGTTTTTAATTACTGTAATGAGTAATTCTTTATAAATTAATATTTTATTTAAAAACATATATTCTAAATCATTTATATATTTAAAACAGGTAAAGAGCATTTTAGTAATTTTTCTGTTTTATTTTATCATACTATCAAACTAAATAAGAAAAAGTTATTAAAACATACCATAACATCAGAATAATTACTGTACCATATCATATAGTACCATACAATACCATACATTACTAAACCATCTTACACTCAATCCAAATGGAGGGTAAAAGAAATGTGAAGTAGACTTGTGATTTTATCCGTTTGGGAATAGTGTCTTGACCTTAAAGCATATCTTTCACTCTCCAGGTAAACTCATACCCAACAGTTAGAGGGTTTACAGCGATTGGAACTGGAGGTGATGATTTTGTGCAAGCTATGGTTGTTGCTGTTGAATCTGTAATTCAGCAACCAATTCCTGAGGTGCATATCCTTTTTCTCCCATGTTGATGCAATTGGATTTAAAGATGATGTTTACTCGCTGGATACTGATGCATTGAAGGGGGAAAATCGAGGTGGCTTGTTTGTGCAAGTGTTTTGTGTTTCTTACCATATATTGGGTAGATTTCTTCGAAAGTTTGTTAGTTTAGGGTATTACTGGGTATCTATCCTCTGCTTTAAAAAAGTGGCGATCATTACAAGACAGTCTAGTGCAATATAAAAGAGAAGGAAAGCATAACATGAATGAACAATTGTCAGCAAACACTTTTATCTCCTGAGTGGATATTTGTAAAGATGTTAATCCAATGCATGCAGTAAGTAGAACTGTAGAACATGACAGAAATTTAAATATTTCATAGTTACTTTTTTATCCTTGCCAGCTGAGATTGGAAAACATTGTGTGTTGAATGATCATTTACATAGGTGATTTTTTTACTAACTTGAACAGTTCAATTCATTGCAAGTGTTGTTACCTGCTGAGATTGCATTCATCCAAACCTGAAATTTCTGAATGAAGGAATATTTAGATGGAGAATGTCTTATCATTACATCAGTGAAATATTCAATATTATATAGTTTACTAGACTAATGAAGGCAACACATTGCTCTAGAGAGTAATGACTGAAGATTTTTTTTTTTTTTTTGTCCCCAACACTTGATATAATAGCAAATTAAGGATCTGTGTAGAATTTGTTTTCAATTCTGACTTTTGGTCTCATAAATAGTGAAATTTGGGGTTCTTATTAAAGAGTGATACTTGTTATTACTTTTGAACTCATTTGTTTTATTGTCAGTGATTGCAGAGTCAGGAATTGTGAAGTTGTATTTAATTATTGGCTATTTGTTTCAAATCTCTTATTGTTCTAGAACTTCTTGCTATTTGAAATAAATATAATTGCTGATCATAGATAGGCAAATTTGATTCTGATGCTCGCTTCGTAGACTGGTGAAAATGTGTGATGACCAGTTGAAATTAACTTCCCACAATAATTTTAATTGAGAACACATATCTGATTCGAAAAAAAATGTTGTCAGGGTCATGTGAAGCAGAAAGTATCATCGAGGGGCAAGTACGTATCTGTCAACATTGGTCCAGTTCAAGTTGTTTCCAGTGAACAGGTCTCTTTGTATCCCTCTCTTCCTCACTTTCAAAACACATGCATGCATGCAGAGAACACAAAAGTATTAGTGCCGTACTGCTTGTCAATTTGTCTTTGTCATGGAAAATAAAAGAAAGAGGTTGATATGTGGACACTCGTGATTTTAATGCCTCCTCCCTGCCTAAAGGGGAAGGTAACAAAAATGGGGGAGAGAAGGAAATTTTATGATTTGTTTTGGCATCAATCAAAATACCGGGGAAACTTGGTTCACTATTAATAAATGATATGCCATATCTTTTTGCTTTGATGTGGACATAATAGAACAAAATTCGTTGATACGAACCTTTTGTTTTGCTTTCCAGGTCCAAGCTGTATACATTGCCATGAGGAGAGATGATCGGATGAAGTACTTTTTGTAGTATGGAATTTCTTTCGTATAGAGTGCTAATCATGTGGGGCCCTACAATTGCCTCTCCCCAAATTTTCTTTACCGTCTCTCAGTTGTGTTCTTTTGATTAAGCCATGTGTTCCTTGTGAAGAAATCATGATTTATTATGATCTGTTCCACACATGCACAAGATGTATATTACAGTGATTTGATGGTAAAAACTAGGCTGCAAATTTATCCATTCATTGTCTGTAATATCATGTTTAATCAGCAATAGATGAGTTGGTTATGGATAAGCACTACTTATTGGTCAGGTGAAATGAATTAATTTCGTTATTTAACTTTTGTTGTGTTTTGAATGCATTGAAAGCGTGGAAGTTATTAGCATCCGCTACTATTTGAGTCGTTGAAGTGCAGAGAATGTGAGACTGGTACCTGCAAATTTTGCCCTCCACCCCCAACCCCAAATTGCCGTCTACCCGTTTAAGTTGCATCCCATTTGTTCATATTTCTAAGCTCTGCTTTCCAGCAGTAATTACAATTTTGAACATACCCGTCGTGCCATATAGGATGGCGGAGTCTGATTTTTCCTTGCACAGTCATTGAGAAAGAAAAACTGGGGGCCAAGCTGGATTTCAGTAGTTGTATCATCTAGAACTTGCTGGTTCTGGTTACTTTTCTCTATCCATATTGCATTATTTGATTATTAGCCAGCTCAGGTATATTGTATTAGTGATAAGTGTTCTTGTAAGTACACTTCTCATTGATCGGGGTTGCTGTAATTTCCTATTTCTATTTGCATTAGTCAAAGTAAGCGCTATCATTACGTCATGAATTTTTGGTTAATTCCTGTTATCATTTAGATTGAGATGATAATTTGTAGTCAGAGTCATAATACGATGTTGATTAGGCACAGGAAAAGTAGTGGTTGAAAAATGCTTCTGAGATGCTGTTTAAACTAAATTCCAAATGCATGAACCTGTGTAGCCACTAGTCAGTGTTGTTGGTTGTCGGCAGCTTGTTAATTTCACCTAGCTATGACTCAATACTTACGAAGCGTTAAGAGCTGCCAGATGCTGCGATGCAAGCATTTGAGCCTGGCTTTGCCGCTAAAAATTGCGAGGCTAGAGAAAAGCCTGTATTCTTCAATTTTAATCATTTTGAATTTATGGGGAGGAAACTGTTATTAGAGTCTGTTACCGTTTGGTATTGAGATAGTTTTTTAAAATTTTATAATTAAAATATGTTAAATTTATTATAAAAAAAAAAATTTAATATCTTATAATTTAAGGTAGTGTTTTTACAATAATAGTTTAAACAATATGCGTTCTCCATAATGCATTTTTTTTATCATTTGTTCTTTCTGTTATTATATTCTCTTTCTATATATTGCATAAACTATTCTTTTTTCAATTGAATATGAAATTAGGACCCTAGAAGTTTGATTCTTCGGATTTTGAGACATTATTAGATTAGCATAGTTCTACTCTCTATGGCAAATAAATATATAAATGGGAATGAGTCGAATGACAAGAATAAAATTAAAATATAGAGGGACTCTTTTGTCAAAAACAAAAAAAAAAGAATCCAATGCATAAACGACAAGAAGAATCACGAGGCCAATGAACAATTTTCTAATCTAACACAAGCAATTTTCAAATTAGTTCTAGACTGACTCCATGACCAATCCTTTTCAGTCCAAAAAAAGATTCCTACTCTTCCCCTATTCTCATTACATGCCTCCCACCACCCAAATGGACCTTAAGCATAACGTAGAAGCTCCAATGTCCTCAATGCTCTGCCAGTCGCCATCTCTTCTTCATTTTATATTAATGTGGGTGACTTAGCATCCCTGATTAATAATAATAAGCAAGTTGATGCCATTTCCAAGCTTTGTATCAGTTTCTGCAACTCAGATTGATAGGGGCAGGCAAATAGTCCAAATCAGTGACTATTATTATTATTATTTTTCTTGCTTCGGTTCAAAGGAGTGAGAAGGAAAATTCAGGGTTTTGACTGCAAGTTCTTAATCATTAGATTAATCCAATGATCAAATGAATAATTATAGGTATATATATACATTTTTAAACATGCACTGTATTATTAAAATGAAACAGTTGACCCACTGTTTCATAGCTCCATGTTGCAGGAAAATGCTGTCATCATTAGTTATGTTTCTCTCTCTGTCCTGCTTCCTTCAATTTCATAACTACCCCTGTTATGATACATTTCTGCTGCAAAATTTGTTTATATGGTATTGGCTGGTACTCACATTTACCTCTGTGGCTTTGTTCTTCCTCTTTTTTCTTTTAAACAGCTCTTTAATTTAGCCTTTCTTGCTCCGTTTAGAACTTTACGAAAGAAGCAAAAAAATCATGCTGAATAACCCAGAACAAATTATCATAAATGGAGAATCTGAAGTATTTTCTTTTCCTATTAATTTTCAAGATTTTTTTCTTAGCCCATCTGGTATTTTCATATATTCCTGATATGTGAGGTTTGTGATTTATAAAATGTTCAGGATATGATAGAAGGTAGACTGGAAGAACCACAAGCTTCTATATCCAATAATTCACCATTGCAGAATGGCAGGCCAAGCAGCATGGTTTTCAAGGCATGTCTTATCCTAATCTTTTGCTCTTTTCTTTTTTCTTTGATAAGTTTTGCTCGAGTTAGTAGGTTACATATATAACTCTTATGGATGTTTGTCGCTTGAATTGATTCAGTTTTTGCCTTTATTATAACAGAAAGCACATAGGGTAATTCCAGCTCACTTGATAGCTGAAGCCATATCAACCCTCAGAGGCCTTGACCTGAGATGGTCAGGACCAATAACTCCTAGTGAAATGGAGTATGTTAGGCAGTACGTGTTCACCAAGTACCCTCAATATTGCAATGGAATTGTGGAAGAGGGAGACACAGTTGATTTTACCAATCTCTCTATAAACGAGGAATCATCAGACTCTACTCGGGATGAGAAGCGCAACAATTCCCCCAAGAATCTTGCCTCTAAGGAGTCTTCTTCTTCTCCTCCATACACTCGTAGCCTCTCTGATCTTGACAAAACGCAATTGGAGGCATCAAGACTTCTAGATATCCTTTCCAAGAAAACTTCATTCCAAGGGAATTTCATTTCAATCCCAGAAATCCAAGCTCAAAATCGAGCCCTGAAACACACTGGTCTTACTGAAGATGACTACTTGGTTATTTTCATGCCAAGCTATAGGGACGCTATGGTGATGATTGGAGAGAGCTACCCTTTCTTTAAGGGCAACTACTACATGACAATTCTTGGTGAAGAAGTCGACACCATCAGGGAATTTGCAACTCATAAAGAATCAAAGGTTATTCCTATGCCAGAGACTTGGTTGGACTTGAGGATCAAAGGGTCACAGCTTAGCCAATACTTCAGAAGGAAGTGCAAGTATACACCAAAAGGGCTTTTCTCTTATCCAGTAGTTGTGAATGAGAGTAGATACTCTATGCATTGGATTTCAGAGGCACATAGAAATTCCTGGCACGTTCTTCTTGATGCTACAGGCTTGGCTTTTGGGGAGGATCGGCTGGCCCTTGCACTCTATCGGCCAGACTTTGTGCTGTGTACACTTGATAATACGCATGGTCAGCCTTCAAAAATCACCTGCCTATTGGTCAGGAAATTATCATTTGATACCTCGGCAGCTTTGACCTAGATTCTTAAGAGGAAAATTGCCAGTAATAAGGATCTGGATGAAGTTTACCCTTTTTTTTCCATAAAATTGTGAAATTTTAAGTTGGAATTTAGATTAATTAAGAAAAGTTCTATTTTCTTTTCCATTAATGTTGTGTTTGGGAAAAAGAAAAATTTGAGAAAAAAATAATTTGATTTTCTACTCACTTCTATTTGGTTAATGAGAAAAATAAAGAGAAAAAAATTTTAAAAAAAAAATAAGAGTTAAATTTTACTTTTATTTTCTTTCCAAATTAAAAGGAATGTAGAATTAACATGTTTGAAATTAATAAAATATTTATATATTTTTTAAGTTTTTTTTAAGCATTTAAAAGTAATATTGTAATTTTATTATTTAAAAAAATAATTTTTTTTAATATTTTTCTTTCTAATTTAATCATAAAATAAAAAGATTATTTTTCTCCTTAATTATTATATATATATATTTAATTTCTTTCTCCCCATTTAAACATAGTGTAAAAGATAAGCTAATTACGTTAATTTTAATTTAAAATATTTTATTTAATTTTAATTCTAAAATAAATTGATTTAGTTGAGATTCTAGATCATGGCCAGGTGTAGATGGAAGGACGGAGCACACTGTGGGTCTTTTGAGGATGCACAGGCCCGTTTTAAATCTGAATTATGAAATGACAGAAATGATGAGGCCTACAAAGCCAAGCACTGCGGACAAACTTTTACAATTTTAAAAGGCAAGCACCCAATCCAACGTCGCCCTTCACTATTCCAGTTTCCAACCTATCATATCCGTTTCCCAATGCCCACTATCGTCTATAGAAAGCTCCTGCCCCGAATCAACCCTATCAAAATGTAGTATTTTGAAAATACATAAAAATAATATACTTGTATATATTAATAACTCTAAAATGTTGGGCATTATAGTAATTTACTAACAATTAAAGCAATTGACTCAATAGTGGCACGACTGTGACGAGATGGGAGAAGGTGGTCCACTTAATAATGCCCAAATAAAAGAATATATATATATTCTTTAGTCAATGTTATTATTTATTAATTAATCATTTTATATATTTTAAAAATTATATTAATTAGCTTTTATCATTTAATTTTATAAATTAGTAACTTATGAATAATTTGCAACTGTTAAAATTGAATAAAATGACTAATTAATTGATTTAATTAAACTTTATAAATTAATTAATATAATTTTAAAATGTAAAAATTAACTTATGAATAATAATATTTATAAATTAAATAATATAAAATTTTAATTAAATTAAATTATTGAATTTCACCCTGTTAGTTAACGGAACAAAACTTCATGAATAACTAAAATGTAGAAACCGACAAAAATTAAGGAGTAAACTGGAAACCAATATATATATATTGGCTGAAGATATGAACTGTGAACCAATATGACCCACTTATTTATTATGATCATTATAACACTAAAACGTAGGAGGACACTTGTCCAGATATCAACGGTGAAAAGTTACCCCACAACGGAAAAGACACGCGAAAATAAAGTAAATAAATAATAAATAAAAAGGCTCCGAGTGCCTTTACGATTGTGGATACTGTTGTCTGGAAACGACAACAACCCGCAGGCTACTGCCAGAATCCAGACCAACATATTTTTATAAGTCGCAAACTGCGGCGAGCACTACTTTTTTTACAAAAAAAAAAAAAATCTTTCTACCTCAGAAAAACGAAAGGCCGTCCTTGATCCTACCTTTATCTCTTCCTTTCAAATTTCTAAAAATTCACCTGTGCTTTAATAATTACTAAACAGCTACATTAAATGGCATCGTCATCGGCCAGCGGGGAGCTTTCTAGCAAAACCATTCGCCGCCGGCGCTGGTCGTGTTAGCTGCAGGTGGTATTTCGAAATGCCATAGCCTACCCACAGCCTTTACCATATGTTTTCTGCATAAAAACTCCTCCGCGTAAACCTTTTCCACCTTCCTGTCTATGTCATGCAGAAACACATGCGTCACACCGGATCCCTTCCTTGCTCTCGCCATCACTGCTGCAGAAAATATCGCAGCCATTCTCCCTGGTGCCTCTGCAAAGTACCCTCGTGGCGCGTCGATCATGATCAGATCCCATTCCTTGTCGTACACCGCGTCCGGTAATCCAGTCAGTGCTAGCTTGCAGTTATAGTTGCCGCGTATATATGCTTTACTTGGTGAACAGTATGGTTCGCTCCGGTAGGTGGAGAGAAGCTGGTCTGCCTCCTGGAGCTGCGTCCGGTACTGGACGGTGTGAGCCTGGAGTGTAGGAGCGTCCTTGAGGACGGTCTGCACCCACTTGGGGTCTTCTTCGAGGAATATGGTGGTGCCACGTGGATTCAGCGAATTCCACATGAGGGAATCGTGGCCGAGACCGAAGACGAGGAAGTTGCAAGGAGCGAGAGCCTTGAGGACGTCGAAGGTAACGGAGATTTCACCCAATGATTGCTGTGGGACGATCCGTGAAGTGGCGTAGTGGACGATGGCTTGGAGCTGGATCGGCGTGGCTGCATACTCCGCCGTAGAACGGGCTCTGGAGCTGGCCAAGGAGCAAAGGAAGGTAGTGTCGCCAGAGCGCATGAAGCTGGATAGGATCAGCCCGCCGATTATTAGACCGGCAATGGCCACGCCTAGGAGCCACGATTTCTCGGGCAGATAATGCCGATTCTTCATTTCTTAGAAATTTTTTTCTAGGGAATAATGTTTGGTGTTCGTATCTGAAAATGAAATGATAGAGTCTGTGCCTTGTTGGTTGCGAATTGTTTGGGGTTTGGACCTTTAACTTATGCTATATAGAGATAATAGAGCTAGGGTTGCAGTGAAGCATGGAAGGGAAGTGGGCTATTGTTCTTAGTTATTTTAATGGACATTAAATCCCACGACTATGACAGAAGTCTATGACATGGTCAGTCCAACTTAAAATAGAATCAGGTCAAATTAAAATTAAATTAATTAAAATTAGAATTGATGAATGTAACAATTTTTGAAATTGAAAATTAAAAAAATGCATTATTAAAATTATATTTAAATTTCAATAAAAAATTTATATTCAATTATTGAAAAATATATTATTAAGGTGGTAGTTATAAGACTGTTTTTTTCTTCTAAATTGATAAAAAAATTAATTAAATTAAATTTTAATAAATTTATAATTGTCAAATAGTAAAAATCAAAACTTAGAAGCCTATATATTAATGAAATTCTTAATTCCACGTAACCCTGCATAATTGGTCCACAAAAGTACGATAGTAGAATCATAAAAAGCGGACTTTCACTTGATGGAGTTTGCACGGATTCTTGTTGACTTTTAATGGTTTGAACCTCAAATAGAAAGTGTAGTTGTGAATCATGATAGAACAACGAGAGTTCACCAATTTTGGTAGAAGGCTTACCGTGATTAGTGGGTGTCAAAGGAGAAAGAGTGAACTACCACCCAATAGGAGCTTGCCTCAAGAGCCTAACTAATAATAATCTTAATATCCAAGTTTACTAGTGACCAATTAATAATCAAACTCATTTTAATAGAGTTTGATCATATTGAGTAAAAAAAAAAAAAAACCAATTTATTACTGTCCCTAATAACATATATAATATATATTTATTTATAATGTATGCTTAATATTTTTGGGCCCATGCATGATTAAAAAAAAAAGGGAAAAAAAAAAAGTGAAAAATGCCCATAGCCCAAACCTAGCAAGCTCATTGAAATCTGAAAAGGGTTACACTTATGAGCCCTGAGCATTGGCCGAATCGAATGGACCAATTCTCATGCTTGCCCCTCAAACACAATACATAGATGGGGTAGTTGAAGCTTGGACTTCAAATCTTTAAAAATAGTGCCACAAGTGCCCAAGAAAATTTGGGCCCATTTAGGACCAACGTCCAAATATAACATTTCTTCCCATCAAAACCTGGCCAAGGCCTGTTTCAGTCCTTCCAAGCTTGAACCGGTAGTTCCAGTCCAAGGTTCATGAATTAAAATCCGTCTTCTAGAGCTTTTAGTTTTGGTGCGGTTTCAATTTTGGTTCAATTTCAATTTAATTCAATACTGGTTTTAGTCAATTTGATTTTAATCAATAAAGATTTTGATTTTATAATGTATAAATTGCAGGACAATTTCTCTAAGCTCAGATCGAAAATAATATTAAAAATTTAAACTCTGATTTTATAGATAAAATTAATCTATTATTAATTGTGGTGCTTCATTTTGAATATATAATTTCATGATAGACTCTAATTAATATAATATGGTGAGTCCAACCAGTGACAAGGAAAATATGTTCTAAAAACAAACTTCTTATGTTCATACTCTAGCGGTTGGGGGCTGTCCAGTGTCCTAAAAGAAAAGAAGATGTACACACGCACACACTTCTTGCATGGGTTTCCATTATCATTTCTTACGTAATTAAAAATAGATCCACTTGCCTAATTTATTCATATTTTAATATTTTTAAAAATATAAAAGACAAAAAATTTTAATGTAAGTCTTGAATTTTTACTTTTTTAAAAAAAAAAATGAAAATGATGAAATAACTATTTATATCATTACATGATTTATCATATCTCCCTCAATTAAAAAAATATATATATAATTCCTTTTTTTCAAAAGAATTTTTCACTTAAATAAAATTTATCAACTCCTATTTTATTTAAATTTAAATTTAAATTTCGATTTTAAATCTGAAAAACAAAAGGTTGAAGGCCCAAACGTGTGAAATTCGTCTATGCTATTTTTGAAATTGAAGTTAACTTCGATTAGACAATGCAACAATGTGAAAGAATTATTTGGAGAAAATGATAAAATCTTCAATATCAGCCTCCATTATAGATTTATTTCACACTCCAATCCATTGATAAGAGCTTGTGAATCAAAATCCTAGCCGTCCGATAGAGACACACAACATGGGCATTCCAAACCGTGCCACATGGGTGGTTTTCAGGACACGTGCCGTCTCTACTTCTAACTTTAAACCTCATTAAAATCCAAAACCTCTTTATGCCCGCTGCTAAAACCTACAACCACCACCGCCTCTCTACTTAAGTGCATCCCCAACCACTTTCGTTTAAAACCTTCCATCTCCATCTCCACCGTTGATGTAGAACATGGTGGGCTCTTCTCTTACATAGACTAACGTTACTCCAGTGTTAAAAGCGTGAACTTTCTTGAAAGCTTTGGTATTGGGAAGCTTTAATTTCTGTCTAGTTCTGAAATTTTTAAGCAGAAAAAGAGCTTGGAGGATCAATATCAGGAAATGGGTTGCCACTCATTATTTCTGTTTAGTGTTTTCTTGATCATTTTTTTGAGTTTTTGTGTTTTTAGAGTTGTGGATGGGGCTGGAGCTGGAGCTGGTGTTAGTGAGGAGTGTAGGACTGACTTTCAGAAGGTGATGCCCTGCCTGACATATGCAACAGGGAAAGCGAATACACCTACAAAAGATTGTTGTAGTGAAGTGAAGGATTTGAAGGACAGTGACCCAAAATGCTTATGTTACATCATACAACAGACCCGTAATGGTAGTGAGCAGATCAAGAGCTTGGGTATCCAACAGGATAGGTTGCTTCAGCTACCTTCTGCTTGCCAGCTCCAAAATGCCAGTGTTAGCTTTTGCCCTAGTGAGTTAATCTTGTCTCTCCCTCTGCGAACACTCCTTATATATATGCTATGCAAACAAGATTGCACTTCGCTTCATTATTTTCTCTATTTAATACGATTATATGTTCAAATTCTATATTTCCTTCGTTAATCCTATTTAATAGGATTCGAACTCGAGCTACTTGAGACTTGTTTTACTTTTAACTACTCAAATGATGATCATCATTATTGATGGTTACGGGAAACCTGGATAAGGTTCTGTTTGATCTGCGCGCTGCACTGTTGGCAAGAAGCCAGTCAAGGATTAAATGTGCAGCTCTAATTTAAGGCAGATCTCCATTTTTTTTCTTTTCCTTCTTCTGAATACAAGAGCAAAAACTTCTTTAGACTTGTTTCAACATTTATTTTATACGTGGATTCCATTGTATATATAGTCTTGAATCATAATCGATCGGACCTGTACAAGAATTTCCCAAGAGCAGAAAGACATTCCAAACCCTCAAGGCTAAAATCCTGTAGAAATAAATTGCTAATTTCTTACCAATGCCGACTATGATCTCTAGGAGCCAAGGCTTTAGAAATTCCGGTGAACAGGGTGTTTTATTTATTTATTTATTTACGGGAGGTATAAAGTTTTAGGATTCAGAAATTATATCACGACATAGTTTTAAGGACTGAATCCTCCCTGTATAGATAAAAGAAACTTGAAAAGAAAGCTTTGATTCTTTTAATTTGTTGCGTATAATAATAATTATTATTATTATTTTAATTTTCACACGACAAATTTGTATGTAAACCAATGGCTTTCCCACCGAAGAGTTAGTTATTCTGACGTAATTTCTATGTTTATATTGAATGTACAGAGCTTCTTGGCCTCTCTCCTAGCTCCCCAGATGCTGCTATTTTCACAAATATTACAGCAACAACTATCCCCACTACTCCCACCGGAGGAGCATCAGCATCGGAGAAATCTGACGCCTCCATTATGACCATGCATAGACCTGATCACCTTTTTGGTCCTGTGGCTATTGCTATGGCCATTTTTATCTACACTTTCTCCACTGATCAATCTACGTTTATGTTCTAAACCTGAGAACATCCATGGAAGGCCACAACATTTGGGGAATGGTGAAAACTGAAGAGTGAAGCTTATTTCTTTCTTTTTCCGTTTTGTTGTTTTCTTCTCAACATTCCCAGAATTTCATTTGAGCTTAAACGCATTTCATTGTAATCTTAACTTTTGCATCTTCTCTATCATGTGTTTTGGTATCCAAGGCCATTATCTCCAAAGCTCTCACCTTAATTCTCAAATTTATGTTGCTGGTTACCGTCCCATGCTAGCCATAAGGTCTAGCCTTTTAACACCGAAATAAAAATTATTAAGCTCCGTTTATATGAAGAGATGACCATATAATTCTTAAAAATCTAGTGACATTTGATTTAACATTGTTATATATATATATATATATTTAAAATAAACAATTTAAAAATATTCTTCGAAACATAATAAAGGAAAATGGGAAATTTCTATCTTTACTCATTGAATTAATTTATATATATCTATTATTTGTTAATTAGTAATCAAAAGTGTAGAAAAGTTTATAATTCGACTCCAAGGTTTTAAGAATTTAGCCAAATATGAACCAAAACTAAAATCCCAACTGAATTGCTTTTGATAAAAAATAGACATACCCAGTTCATTTTCCTGCATCCTTTTCCTTGCACGTTAATGCTTCGCAAGATACATCCATATAAAAGTGTGATGGAACATGAGTTCCACGACAGAACTTGAAAACCAAGTATACATTATATGTAATATGCCAATCTCATCTATCTTATCAAAGAATCCAGATAATGTCCATGTAAATTCAAATATAAATAATATCAAATAAATGGAAATAAAAACAGAGAATTAGAGGTGTTATCAAGTTCAAACTTCCTTGTTCAGGACACCTAAAAGAAATTTCTTACCTATCCAATTAGCTGGATATGCTGTTTCTATCAACATCTTTTTCCATGTTGAACTCCCAAGGCCCAATGAGGGAGATGTGAAATAGATAACTTTGTTTCAGTCTCTTTCAGAGAAACAGCTTCAGCTAAGCTCTTAGACATTTTCTTCGTGAAATCATTAGAAATTGAAATAGAATTTTGTTCACCATCTCCAATCGCTAAAGTAGGCACCAGGCTTGTTTGCTGCTGCTGCTGTCTTGACTTCCTTGCCTGTATTGCTTTCTGTCTCTCTTCATAAAAATGAAAATCATCTAGGATGGACGAATGACTTTCATAGTTATTAAATATTTTTAACATTTCAACACCACGTTCCAGTTCCACCTGTAATAAAATAATATTTATAAGAAATATAACACAACTGACAATAGATGAAGCTGAACTAAAACAAAAGATTGTGCCCAAAGCAGGCTTCACTTTCAAGAACCAAGGAACACAAAACCTCACATACATACGCAGTTATATTTTGCATGCATTCATCATTTAATACAGTCAATCAATAAAATGTATGCAGTAAAGATCCATCCATCCACAATCCACAAATTAGTCATATTGAGTCGAAGCTTGGGAAGAGTAATGAAAATTAGGCATTGATACAAATGTGCAGCAACCTGACTTGAAGGGACGAGCTAGGAGGATCTGGATCACTTATTCCAGAAGGCACAAGAAGGTTCTAGAAGGTTCCGAGTCAATTGGCAAGCTAAGTTCAAATCAGTTGGAGGAATTCTCAGAAGGGCAGGTAACCACAGCAACAGAATCAGCTATATAGAAAGAAGAATTAAGAAGAGGAAAGCATGAAAACAGTTCATTAAGTTTGTTATTGTAATTCTAGCTATTCTTTAGCTTGGGGGCTGAGTGTGAATCCGTGAGAGGGATTCCTCTTTGCTGTAATTGTTGATTTGTTGTTCTTTGTTGAATCTTCTTGAGAAAATAATATAAGTTGAACTCTTCTCTTTTCCTTCAGTTCTTCCTTGTGAATTCACTTAGATTGTTCTCTGCATTTAGAATAGGATTCCTTACTCTATCAGACATGGAACTCTTACATTTACTTTGTGCATGACAAGGTTAAGTAATCAACTTTCAAGGTAAGTAATAAAGCAGGGAAGATAATTAACAAGCAAAGGAATGGTTTTTTGTACTACAGCCTTATGTATAAGAGTGTTGAAAAATGAAGCTAATAATGTCTAAGTCCCATATGTGACTTGAAATATCTGGCAATTAATTCACAGGCATTAGATAATAACCACTACAGCCAGTTGACAGGAAGTTGATAAAAGTCAGCGAGTGACCTCATGCAAATGGAACTTTGCTTATTGGCAAGTAAATCACCATATTGTTACCACTATCAACAAAAAAAATTGGAGAATGTTGATGAAACCAAATTAAGTCCTACCTCTTGAGTATCTCTACTGTTAGTTACTGGCTTGTTGTCATTATTTTCAAGTGCAATATGACGAAACTGACTGTTAGGAACATCTTTAATAATGCACCACTTGACAGAAAACTGTCCAGACCACTTATCCTGTTGCCAGTAATCCACACTCTTGTCAAAGTCCACAGGCCCAACCATCTCAGCCACTCCACAAAACTGGGCACTAGCATTCACCTGTATATAATTATGCAATATAAAAAAGAAAAAAGTTGGCAGTTCAATGTTTTGCTTTATCATAAAGTATAGTCAACTAAAAGAAGCTAGGCAATGCAAGAGTGCAAGTATCTGTTAATAGCTGGCTAGAGAACTCAACTTGACAAACATATTCTGGCAATAGCCAAATAAAGAGAGAAAAAAAAAAAAAAAAAAAAAAAAAACATAACTCTGGGATATTTTTTGCTTTCATAGAGCAATTATAAACGAAAAGTAAACATAAAAGTTGATGAGTGAAAAAAAAAAAATACATGCAAAGATGCATTAAGTTGGCTGCAAGTGTCTTTACCGCCACCAACCAACCATGAGTGTAAGAACCAAGATGCATAACCTAAGAAAAGTAGTTAAATCACTGACCTTTGCCAAATAAGAAAGGGATCATATTTCCCTAGATTTTTTCCAACTAAATATCTACCCCATCTCCCACTTCGGCCTTTCTTAAACTACATTTCCCATACACTCTCTTGACTTTCAATGTTCCTAGCAGCTTATTCATTTATTCCCAATTGGATTAATATGGATATATCTGATCATAAAACCATCAGTGCATGGAGATTGGGTAAATTACCGAAAACAACAGAAAAACTGGAATTGTCCCATGTTTCTCCTTTGCCTCATGATAAGCAGTATCTAATTTCTTGTTGCCATTCAGGGTACTTGCCCAAACACCATATTTTATGCTCTTATGAACATTATCTTCACTGTAAGATTTGATAACAAAGAACTTTGCATCCTTGTAGTCAGTGACAAAATCCAGGCAGTTATATGACTCATTATAAACATCAGAAACTGCATTCCTGTAATTATCAGTCAAAGATCCATTTGGTGCCATCTGACTTCTTGGCTTAAATGCTCTAGGTCCTTTATTTCGTTCACCTAATGTATCAAGCGCAACATTACAACTGTATGAGAAGTCAATGCACCTTCTCCCTTGTATTGCTTCATGAAGCGTGGGCCAGCTCTGACCGTTCATTCCAAACATAGAAGAGGAAACGTCATAACCAGAGTTTGGATTAGTTTGACCTTGAGGATAGCTTTTATAGCTGGGGCCTAAATGAGATCCAAACCCATAAAATGATTCTTTTTGTTGAGAAGCCTGAATAAATTTTTATTGTTAGATGATAAACTAAAACTTGATAATACTAATAAATAGGCCTCACAGATCTCATATGAATGCTACTTTTCCATTTAATAAAGAAATAGTGAACATTAAAAGTGAAAATTATATTCACGGATTAGAAGACTGACCATTCCAAAATGATTTGGAGAAAAACCTAGTGAAACAATTGTTTTTGGAACAGCTGTTGATGATGATAAATGCACCAAAGAACCCATCCCATTCCCAGGTTTTGACCAATCTGACCACAACCCACTGTTTTCAAACCCATCATATCCTTGCTGCAAAAGCTTAAAGCCTTCGGAATCTCCTGAAAAATTACTTCCCCTTCCAAAAGATCCCATTGCAGGCAAATAACCTGGTTGAGGCCCAACTCTGTTGCCATCTCCTTGGGGATTAATGCTAACTGGCAAATTAGCAGAAGAAACTGGGGTTTTTAAAGCAATGTTTGGTGTCATGAATTGTTGGTAGAAAGGTGGATCTGAGTTTGGTAAATCTTGGACGTTGTATAGCTGACCATGACAATTTATAGGAGGGGGTGTTGTTGTGGATGAGGAAAATGACCTTTGTGGCATTTCAGGAGTGTAACCATGGCCATGAAATGGAAGTGATGAAGGGTCTTTGTAGATACCCTTATAAAAGACGGAAAAGAGACAAATAAATCAGAGTAGAACTTAGAAGAACTCAGATATGGGAACATAACAGATAATGGAAAAGTGAAGGCAAATAAAAATTCTTACATAAGAACTATTTTCCAAGCCTTCAGCATTAACATCTGGAAGACATGTACCCCATGTGCCAACCATATTTCCATTACCTGACAAAAACGTAACAAGGCCATTTTTTGATGTGTTACAAACTTTTGTGATCCAAGGATATCCCAAATCATCTTAGTAAGAATAACCCCATGCAGCTCCCTGAGTAGATCACTTCTCAATAAATACGATTCTTACCACTTAACATTTATTTGGAAACACATGCTGACATTTAAAAAGGGAGAGTGGGTAATCATAAGATTCTGAGCAGATCATACACACAAATGAATGAAGACTCAGTCAAAAATCGAATATCACTAAAACAAGCAACGAAAAGAGACAGTACTATGAAATTTGCTATTTCAAAAGTTTCTAGGCTGTTATACCTGAAACAAGAATGCTTTTATATGATCAATACATTAATTAGGTCTAAAATTCAGCTGAGATAAATGAGAGTAAGTTTTGATGAGTCAAAACTAATATAGCATGGAAATATCGAGCAAGATTCTGAAGTTCTATGTTTAAAAATATCTATGAGCATAGATGACAACACATAAATGGACAAAAGCCCATCATATTCATCTCATCTTAAATAGACAGCGGACATTAACTTACGTTTACATTTTTCACCCATCCAATGGCAGAAATAAACTTTGCATATTAACAGGCAACAAGAACACAAAATATCATTTCTTCAACTTACTTACCGATAAATTTAAGGAACTAACCTCCATTGTAGACTGACTGTGTCTGAGAGGGACAAGCATTTGGTGAAGCATCAACGCTCAAGGAACCAACAGCAATAGCAGGCCGTGAAGAATCAATCACATTTTCATCTAGGGCCAGAGAACGCTAACAAAAGAATTCAAAAGACTTGTCACACCAACACAATAACCTCATAAAAAAAAGAAAAGGAAACTATATATGAAAAGACTAGAATTACCTGATCCTTCGACATGTTTGGACCAGTAGATTTCTTGTATTGATAATAAAAATGCTAAAAGCTCCAGCAGTACCTACAAACTTAACATCTCAAGATACTGAAAAACATAAATTACACATCCAGCAAAGCAAACAAAGAACCCAGAAAAATAAATTGTCAAAGAAGCGTAGATTACAAATTGCACATGAAAGGGACTAATGCAGAATTTCCATGATCTTTTTCCCTATATTTTTTCCTTGATCATGGATATCAATATAATCAAAGCTAAAAAAACAATAAAATACAATTTCTTAATGATAAAAACAGACCCTTTTGATCGTTTGGAATTCTTCAAAATTTCAGGAATAATAACGTCACTTCTGAATTAACAAACACTGAACAAAATAAAGAAAATTAATTGCAAAACAAACAAGGCACTATAAACATATATAAGGAATACCAGTAGAGCTTAAGCGATCATAAAGTGTAATAGGCGGCAGCAGACATGCAAGAAAAGAAGAAGAAGGAAGGTGAGGCTTAGGAGAGAGTTATTTAAAGGCGATTACGGTACATTGTCCGTTTGGCAGGAAGAAAGAAAAAGGAGGAGAGGTTCACGGTATAGAATCGATAGAAATTGAGAGAAGAATCTTATGCTGCTCGCATTTTGGGATAGATATTCGAAGTGATGAGAAGCGCCGCGCCATATGCAAACGTAACTGCAACTTCAGACTTCGCTGCCCAGTTAGCTCAACCATACTCGACCATCTGCTCGCCGATGGTGTCTTCACTCTGCTCTCGAGTGGCTGGGGTTAAAGATGAGATTTTCTTCCTTTTACTATCATCATCGATTTATAATTTTTAATATTATTTTAATATTTTGAATATATATTATTTCTCATAAAATTCAAAGAGACATGCGATTAACTTTTTTTTTTATCTGTAATTTTATCATTGCATAAAAGCCCAAGTATAATATAAATATAAGGCTTGAAGCCTGATTTTACAATAGAAGACCCAACCCAAAGTACAGGCTCAGTAATAGAAGCCCAAAGACCCTTCCTCACCAAAGACCCAGCTCTACATTCAAGCAGAGAGCCAAGAAGCTTGCTCAACGCCGCCTCTTCAATAGAACCAAAGCCACCCATCAGAGGTATATGCAAAGCTTGAAAAAATAAGCAGGCCAAGAAGAAACTCCCATCATCTCTATAAAAGCCACTGAACTTCCATCACTTTCGACTTGGGAAAGAGGAAAACAGGGGTCATGGCCTTTTAACCATGAAGTACCAGTGACTTGCTTGTATTTTTGAACGCCAGCTCTTAATCTTTGATATCATCTTCCTTGAATCTACCCCAATCCGATGACCTGCACCAAAGCTATCACACCACAGCAAACACAGATCAAAGAAACAACAGTCCCTCCGTAAATAAGCACAAGATCTGCAAAATCACTCAAATCAGAAGGATATCTACACCCACAACTAAAGAATAGGGAGGGAGCTAAGCTTATACTCTGGCCAGGTAAGGGCTCCTTCTATCCCGAAGGGCAAGGGAGTAGGGGAGAAAACTCTGGAAAAGTTCTCCCCTACTCACCAGTGAAGTATGTATACCAAGATAAGCCGGGAGCCCTTACCACTCATAGAATGAACTCATGCTATGCCTCTTCCCTATCCATAGGTACTCTCTGGCTGTGCCCTTTTGTTCATTATACAAGTGATAATGGGACCGTCGCACCTTAATGTCAAAACAAAGATATTTCTGATACACAGGATCCTCTTAAAGAGGCAAGTGTAGAGCATACGTATCTCTGATTATAAGAGTATGATACACATTCAAAGATTTTCAGAGAGAAGGAGAAGAGTTTAGAAAGCCATAGAAGAGAACTTCAGAGAATATTATTGAAAGAAAAACTGAGTCTGAACATAACTGAAGAGAGCAACTCCTTATATAGGCGATGAGGCTCTTAACATTACAGGCAACCGGTTAGAAACTGGCTACCGACACTCTTAAAGCAACATAAAGAAAAGCAAAATAAAGACAGATACATTATTACATTATTGACTGTCAAACTTTTTAACTTTTATCATGGAGTGGCAGACAGATTAAGGGTGTCAAAGTCAGAGTCATCAGAGTCGATTCCAAAAAAGTCGTTTGGCCACCGCTTGCACGTGAGATGGTGGGTCAGCACTTTGAATGGCATCTCGTGACTCTGTGTCCATTGGATCCTGGGAATCTTGCCACATAGGATGGGTCCAGTCAATGGGCTCATCAGTGAGAGACCGGATGGGACCAAGTGATGTACAATTCACATGGGGAGGCACCAGGCAATAATAGCTGTTGATTTCACAGAGGTACTCAGCTAGTTGCTTTCTCAAGGGTCCCATGGCATCTTTGTCAATAATTGACCCTTCGTAAGTCCTCCACTCATATTCGTGATTCGGGTCCAGAGGAGTCCATCTGCCTTCTAGAGAAAGGCTGTGAAAAATGAACAAGGTTACGATGTTGAGCAAAGAATGGGCCTCGCTTTCTATTCCATGGGTGTCTATGATGCATTTCAGTCAGAGCGCCATGCCGAAATGGGCTTGAACCATTCTAGAAACTCGATGGGAGAGTCCTGTTAGTATTGTTCATAACATACCGATCTGGGGCCATGAGCGAGAATTCCAGTGTGGAATAGAGTGTAACCATGCACCGAGGAGCCATAATTCTTCTAGGATGAGTTCTCTCACGGGTTGGATCTTCAAACAGTGAGGAAAGAGTTGTCGTGATAAAGACAATGAGGAGGGAGTAAGCCCCTGAGGGTGTTTCTTGCTCTCAGGTAGTGAAACATATGATCTCTTGCGAACTTAGCCATCTTTGTGATAGTGGTTGGGTGAGCATCCAGAGGAAAACTGCAGATTAGTAACCAGGAAATTGTGCATTGGAGAAGGAGTATGTGGAGAGGAAGAGGATGATGCCATAAGGATCAAAGGAAGTGTGGAGAAAGACTGAATCAGGTGGAGGTTTTTGGGCCTGGATAGGAGGTCAGGAACCAAGTTGTGTTTTCCTTTGATATGCTGAACTGAGAATTTATACTTGGCGAACCAGTCCTTAAGCCTCAGTAATTGTGGTTCAGGAAGAGACTTGTTTTTGAAGTCTAGAACCTTTGGGAAGGATGAGCTGTCCATAACCACAGTGAAATGGTGGCCAATCAGATGAAATTCGAATCTCTTTATCCCATTTTTGACAGCTAATATCTCTTTATAGACTGAATGATAATGTTTCTGAGGTTCTGGGAACTCTCCACTAGCATGTCCGCATATATGCTTTTCTCCTTGAATTTCTTCGATGAGGACTGCACCCCAGTGGGTGTCACTAGCATCAGTCTGAAGGATGCGGTGTCCAATGCTGGGAATCTTTAGTGGTGGCGGGTTTAAAGCCACTTCTTTTAATTTTTTGACTGCACATGTCTGTTCTTCCCTCCATGGTGGGGAATCCTTTTTAAGCATCTTTGACAGCTGGCAAGTGTGGGCGGCCACATGCGGGATAAACTTCCTGATGTAATTGATAATACCAAGGAACTGTTGTATTTGTTTTACTGTCAAGTCCTTATCAGGAAACTTCAGTAATTCTTCTGCAATGTGAGGTCCCGGTTGGTATTTTCCATCCTTGAATCTCATTCCAAGGAAGTCGATATCAGTTTGGGCCAGTGAGCTCTTCTTTTCTGATAGCATAATTCCATAGGAATCCACCAATTGTTGGAATGTGGAGAGGAGTGCCCTATGGGTTGTAACATCTTTGGAGAAAAGAAGGATATCGTCTATATAAATAAGAGCACTATGCAGTATGGGCTCGAATATCCTTGTCATGGCCTTTTGGAAAACTGATGGGGCCGTCTTAAGGCCGAATGGAAGGACTGTCCATTGGTATTGGGCTGTAGGAATGCGTATGCGCCTTGGGCCTATCGAGAGGATTAATACCCAATTGCCAAAAACCGGCTTTAAGGTCAAACTTGGAGAAAATATAGGCTTCGTGTAGTTGAGTGAACAAGGCTTCAGGCTTTGGTAATGGGAACTTATCATCTTGGAGGAAATGATTCAGAGGCTTGTAATCTATGACAAGCCTTTTCTTCCCTCTTAGTCGTTCCGATCTTTTTTCAACATAAAAGGCCTGGCAGGCCCATTGGGAGGAAGTGGGTTCTATGAGGCCTTGTTGGAGAAGCTGTCTGCACTCTTCTTGGGCTAAAGCCAAGTCTGTAGGATTCATTCCCGGGTGTGATGCCTTTGTCGGATTGATATCTTCATTGAGTTTGAATGGAAGACTGACAAAGAATTCCGGGTTTTTCCATAGGGGATGGTGATGGTAAAAATGTGCATGGGAGTCAGCACAGGACCTTAAAAGGAGCTCCTTGTGCTCTTGGAATTCAGCTGAGGCATCAGCCAGAGAATATAACCTTGGGACAGAAGTAAATGGCTGAAAATTTCTCTTATATTTCAATCCTGTGGGGAGGATCTTCAAATGCTTCGCCTGTTGATACAAGTCAAAGCCTATCAGCAAATCCTTGTCAGGAAGATCCGACCCGATGACCTTAGTCCAAAGGATACAAGTGGGGAAGAACTGGATTCCAATTGGGTGCTTAGTGATAAGGCTAGTTTTGAAAACATTTCCATCTGCAGCCTTAAAGTATTCTTCATGAGGGACCCAGTATTCTGAGGGTAAGATGGCTGGGTTCATCATACTTTTGTGAGCCCCGGTATCCAGGAAGCCAATGACACTAATGGGCCGTTCATACTTACTGGGAAGAATATGAATCGGGACTAAAGGAATTGGAATAGTGTCTGGGCCATAAGTGGATTGGGAAGATTGGATATGTTGGGCCAGGTAAGACGGGTAATGGGCTTCAGTATCCGAACTGGATTCTTCTGAAGTGATTGAGTAATCTTCTTCTGTTCCAGTGTCCATTCCAAGGGCAAAGACTGTATCTTCATCGGGCTCATCCTGTTCAGAGAACAAGGATTCGACATCATCATGCTCCAGGGAGATGTGAGAAGCCTGTTGTATGTGTTGTAATAGCTTAACTGCCTTATTGGGGTTCTTAGGGCAGTTCTTGGCATAGTGGCCTCGGTTGCCACAGATATAGCATCTGTCAGACTTCTTTGTACCCGTCCTTTTCTTTCGGAAGTATCTTACTGACCTTCTTCCTTTCTTTTGCTTGAAAGGGGGTTTGAATCCAGAGGGATGCTTCTTGTAATGTGCTTTCTTCTTTGGTTTGCATTCACAGTTCTTTTCCTTGCATTTAATGGCAAGGTGAGACTTCTGGCATACATTCTTCAAAGCTTTGCTGTTGTCAATGATATCTTTGAACAACTTCTGTTGTTCACACATTTTGTCAAGACAGGCCAGAGTCATTTGATGAATTTCCCCTATAGTGATAGCATTCATTGCTCTTCTGGTAGCAGCAATACTTCTGTGGAGTTCTGGTTGTAATGCTTCTGGCAATGAGGCAATGTAGGTATGCCTGAGGTTGACATCATTATATCCATTAAGCAGATAATAGCGTTGAGTCATGCGCTGGTAGTGTCTCTCAATGTCTGATCTTTTTAAAGAACAGCAGCGCATATCAAAGAACTCTTGTCTTAACTGCTTGCTGTATAAAGATGCATCTCCGAGAAACTCAGCAAAGAGAGCGTTGATTGCTTGTAAGGGAGTCAGGTGGCAAAATTGGGCTTTCTGATATTCTCCAATGGAGGAAAACCAATCTTGCAATGTGCCAACAGTTCGAGAGATGAATTCTCTGAGTATAGTGTGGGAGTCAGCACCTTCCCGGAGCATTTGAACATCAAGCCAAGCTTTAAATTCTGCAAGGCGATCTCTCCACCTTGATGGGGGAACATCATCTAAGGTGAACCATGGGCCTGAACTGGGCCTGGGCTGTTGTGGAGCGCCTGGTAGTCCAAAGTCTAGAATTGGTTCATCATCTGGGATTTCAACATGGGGGTCTTGGGGAGGTCCTGTAGGGCCTGTAGTGCCACTGGTAGAATCTGTGGTTGGTGAAGGACCTGTTTGGGAGGCTGTTGGCTGAGGATCAGCCATGAGCAGTGTCGTGATATCCATTCGTCCGTCCTCACTGTCATCAGACAAGTCATCAGAAGAATCTTCTTCTGGTTCTGGCTCAGAGGGTATGGACACCATATGCTGAGGAGGAGGATCAGGATACATTTTGTCCTTCCCTTTATCAATCTTTCTTTTTGGAGGATGGGATTCTTCTGAGGAAGATGGACTCTTTTGTTCATATCTGGCAGGTGTTGGAGCAGGTTTGAACAAAGGAGACGGGTGATATGTTGGAGGTGGTTCATATGAATAGTTAAAAGGTCCAAAAGGGGAGTAAGCAGGTTCAGGAGTAGGAAGAAAAGGATTAGGAGTTGTTTGAGCAGAGAAAGGGCTGAATGGGCTGTAAGAGACCGGAGCTTCTGTGGGCTTATGTAAGTCTGCCTCAACTTGGGCCAACTGTTTTTTCAGCCTTCTTATCTCCTGTTCCTTTTGGTTGAATTCTGCACCAAATCTCCGTTGTTGGATCAAAGCCTTCAGATCTCTATCAAGCTGGGTAATTCTGCTTTGTAAGTCCTTGTACATGTTTTGGGCAAAAGCAGTGAAGGAGTCAATCTTTTGATCAACATGCTGAGTCCTGGTGAGGACCTGGTCAATCTTGGAATCAATACGTTGTAGTGCCTTATTCTGGACAGCAGCATTCTTGGTTTGCCAGTTCAAAACTTCTTCAGCTTGAGTGATCGGGGTTGTCTGACCTTCACTATCAACCTTAGTTGAGTGAATGAAAGGCCTGGTGGAGATTTTAGTCTGCTGGTCAGTCTGTTGTGCTAATGGAGGAAAATCTGCTTCATAAGAGGTAGGTGAGAACATCATACAGGGTTGTACCAGAGGAAGTGCAGGAGGAGGGGAAGAAACTGGTTTAAGAGGGGGTAGTTTCTTTTCTTCCTTTCTGATGATCTCAAGGGCAAGCTCATAGATGGGAAGAGGCTTCTTCTGCTTGGTTTCCTCATGGATACCAATCCATGGGCTACTATCTGGATAGTCTCTTCTGAGAACTCGTTGTGGCTTGCAAGAGGCTCTTCTTGTTTGTTTGGTGAGCTTCCTCCAATTTTTGTCAGACAGAGGATGATCATACTCATTTTCCCAGTAATTGTCACGACAGTCACAATCTTCGTCGCATGCTCCAGAACCTGGGAGATCCCAAGGGCAGTGACCATCTATTTTCTGAGGATAGATGTAATGATTGTCTGGTGTTACTGCTCCAATGGGATAGTCGTTTTGTTCCTTCTCTAATGGCTGGACCATCATGGTCTGGAATACAGGCAAGGATCCTGTAGAATGCCGTGGTGGCTGGAAGGAAGTTTGTACTGTTCCATCAGGATTCCGTCTGAAGGAAGATTCTGTGATCTGGATAGGCTGAGAGGTTGAATGAAGCCTTTCGTAATTGGTTAACCAATCCTTTGGGATGAGCTATTCAAGCTCATTTCTAGGCAGTTGCCTAGGTATCTGGACAATTGTTGGGGTGGTCTCAGTATCAGCCAATACAAGCAGAGCATCATTGGAAACAGATGGCTGTGAGAGATCTACAGCATGATCCTGCAATCTGTAGATAATTTGATGGTGTAAGGTGGCCATCATCGAAGAGGTCACCTGAGCGGCGCTAGTGAGTTGAACCTGAACTTTAAAGGCAGTGCTAAGATGTGGATCTCTTAGCGAGAGATTATAGTTTGGGAAGAATGTCAGCACCACCCTCCCAGCATGTAAGGTGGTGAGGCAGGTTCCTATAACCGCATGTTCATACTGCAAGAACCGTGTATCAAGGAGAGACACTCTGGCTGTAACTGGAAGCCCTCGTCTCCCATGTAGACTGAGGATAAGTCGAACAGCTCCAAAGTGAAGATGAGAAAACCCTTCTTGTCTCCATCTAGGAATGAGTTGAGGAGGGATTTCTAAAGTCACATATTGTTCAGCAGATGAACTTTGGAGAGAGCATTGATCCATCCTGGAGGCCTGAACATATTCTTTTGACAAAGATCTTCTAGATGAAATGAGAGATCTGATAGATCTGGTTAAAGATCCAGATCGTCTGTAGATGTTGTATGGACTGAGAAGAGGAAGGAGAGATTCTCCAACCTGAGCATCTTCAGGTAAAGTGGATATTTCTACGAGATTATCAATTCTGGAGGATAGTGTTCTTCGAAGTGGTGAAGAGAAAGAAAGAGAAGAGGTGAGGTTAACAATCTCAGAGGGAGAAGGGGTTTGTATATGAGTTTCAGAAACAGGGTTAGGTGTTTGGCAAACCATATTTGGTACGTGGCGTTGTGGCCAGAGATCGCTCTACCTTCTAGGAAGGAATTAAGCAGTTACTGGTTTCCAGCCGATATACCAAGGGCAGAAAACAGCGATACAAAGATTAAGAGAAAATACCAGAGTTGGAAAAGTTCTCCCCTACTCACCAGTAAAGTATGTATAATAGAGAGAAAACTCTCTCTCTAAAACCTTAGAGAGAGAATTCAATTATTTTTTAACAAAACTGAAATTTTTTGAGACATGCGATTAACTGTGGAATGTTTAAATGATTTATATAATTAAATTAATATTATTTTAAAAAATAAAAATATATTATATAAAAAATAATAAAAAATTATAAATTAAAAATATAAAAATATTTAATTTTAGAATAATAAATTCAATATCTAAAAAATAAATATATGAAAAAAATAAAAATTATAAATTAAGAAATTATTTTAATTTTTAATTTTATTATTATTATTATTTATTGAATTTTTATCTTTAAACACATTTATTATTATACTTATTAACATAAATAAATTTATTTTTAATAATATATGATTTTTTTAAATGTAATTATGTTGTAAAAATATTAAATTATTACATTTTTATGAATGAATATTTTAAAGAAAATAATTAATAATTATTTAATAAATAAAATTTTATTTAATTTCATAGATATATAATTATTCATAATTTTAATAAAAATTTAAGTTATATTTAACTAGTTAAGAATTTTTATTAAAAGGAAAGAATTTTAACATTAATAAAATTTTATAATATAATTTTAAAATATAAAATTAAAAATATTAAATTATAATATTAAAATAAAAATAAATAACCACGCAACATGTAGATAACAAGAATAGTTAAAATTGAAATTATACTAAAATTTAGTCATCTTATATTGATTTCATATTTTGACATAATTAAGAGAAGCAAATAGCAATGAACAACACAGAGGTTATTATATATATTTGGTATACAAATATCTTTTCTTTGTAAATATAAGCCTTATTTTTTAATAAATAAATAAATTATTTTATTATATTTAAAAAAATATTATTTTTTAATACTTTTAATATATTCAATAATTAGCCTGTACAGCGAGGTCCATGTACCTCATGCCGAATTATCAAACTATCCATCCGCAACCCAAGTTAACGAAACTACCCAAACGGTGAGCGGCATGCGGGATCTCATTTGAATAACTGTGTGTCCACATAATGAAATGAAAAAATTACTATTTAATTTATATATTTTAATAAATTTAATTATTTAATTTTTTATTTTAAAAATATATTATTTAATTATTATAATTTATTTTTATTAAATTATTTAAAAAATATTTAATTTAACTTATAAAAATTAATTTATAAGCATATAATGTTATAAATTAATTTAGATTTATGAGCATTTAAAATTTTAAACAGTTATATTTCTTATGAAAATATTTATAACTAGCTGATAAGCAGTTAATGTGTTTGGTAAAAGATAATTTATTAGTACATTTATTATTAAAATGATTAAAAGTGATATCTATAAAAAAAATTTAAAAATTAAATGAGAATAATATTGTAAAATATTTAATCAAACTAACTTATAAATAGATGTCTTATAAACACAAAAATTAAAAAGTTATCTCTTTTTTTTTTTTTCAACTTAAAAGCTTAAAAATTATTATAAACAAATAGCTTAGTCTATTTTTAAAACTTGTAAGCTAGTAAAACCAGCTTATAAGTTAACACCTTTTTAATCTCTCAATCAATTTTTTAATAACATAATATCAAACTATTATTTAATTTATTTATTTAGTAAAATTAATTAATTGGTCTTTGTATTTTAAAAAATATATTAATTAATTTATACAATTTAGTTCAGTTAAATATTTAGTTCTATAATTATTGTCACGACCCAACCTATGGGCCCGACCGGCATTAAGACCTAGGCCATCGTAAAGTCCCCGAGGCCTGTAATAAGCTAACTATTCATCAACCCAACTCTAAGGCCCATTTGAGCCTACTTTCAAGAATTCAACCGGATAGAGTCCGACTATAAAATGGACCATTCAACGGGAAGTTTTTGATTCGACCAACCTGTAAACACAATATATAATAAATTTGGAAGCTCAGCTCACCCTTCACATAATTAAAATGTCATAACTCAAATAGGAGCTTAGCTCCCTCATCCAATCCTATCATGCATACAGTTAATAATTTTACAGGTCCAACATAACTTTTATAATACAGGCTTAAAATAAAAATAAGTGTTTCTAACACATGCGAAGTCTAAAATTTAACTCAATCGTACAAAATACATTAAATACTATTAATAGACATGAGAAGAAGCAAAACAGGTTAGCCACAATAAATAATCCTCCTGTAGCCTGGAAAAATAGATGAACAGGAGTGAGCGTTCAACTTAGAGAGTAAAATACCAATTTTAATCATAATCTCTATAACTATCTAAAGCTAATGCACCATGTAGAGTGAAATGCAACATCGTCATAATTTTCATATCATAACAGCAAAAAGGCAATTTGGAGCACTCACACACCCAACATTGTCAAATAATACATATATGGGAGCTGATCCCCTATACAACCCTCTTAATGCAACCTCTGCCAGCAAGTGTCTCTCAAGCTGAACTTTCGCTTAATAAACCAAATGCGGGGTCTCAGCGAGTGTCTCTCAAGCCGTGTCTACCCGTCCTGTCCATATCCAATATCATACCACACACACGCGCACGTGCACGCACATACACTGCTCCAAATTACCACAAACAACATCCATGGCACTTCAACAATTATGCATGCAATATAAAATGTGTCTAGTATTTAACTACATAGATACATATTTATAAGTGATGCATGGGCATGCTTGAACATATAATAATATCGAAATTACAATTAAAATTAATATTTTACTCATAAACTTGAACCGAAGTCATTGAGGAGGCTGGGCGAAAGAGGAAGGCTGTCCCGGCTCATCTGGCAATTTTATTATAATTATTTAATATATTTGACTCAATACAAACTAAGAAAAGACCAAAGATATCCTAAGTCATGCCGAAAATCCGGCAGAATCTCTCATATACCTAGGACCTACGCAATCTGTAAAATTGTTCAAATAACACTTCTAAACTCAACCCATATCTCATCATCATTATATGGCCCCTCCTGGGCCCTCCAAACCAAGCAATAATCACAACATCAGACAACTCAATTATAAGACTTCAAAACTAATATTTTTCAAAAACTATCCAAACTAACTTTAAAATTTCTATAAACCTGCCCTATGATCCTTAACAATATTATAAGGCTATTACAATAGGAATCGTAATTTTCTTATCATCCACGAATATTTTATAAATTTTATTATAACTCAGTACAAAACAAAAATTGAGTAATGTAGAGTTCGAGTTTACCTATGCAAAATTTGACAACTGGAACGCTTCCAGAAAGTTTGAAAATGGTGGGGTAGCCTATAATTTTGACCAAGTTCTGAAATGGTTACAGCAGCTTATCTGCTCGGCCCGAAATTATAGATCCGGGCGACGATAGAATTTCTACGAAATAAAAGTACATACGCGAAGTCCACAATATCAGGTTTAGAATAAATATATATATATATATATATATATATATATATATATATATATATATATATATATATATATATAAATTATTTGAAAATTATGGATGTTACATTCTTCCCCCCTTATAGAAAATTTATCCTCGAATTTTACACAAGGCAGAACAATTACACATAGTTGCATATCAAACTTATGAGTACTTGCTGCGTATATCCCACTCTAACTTCCAAGTGCATTCCTCCATAGATTAACTCCTCCACAGGACTAACCATAGAGATTTGCCTTGACCAAAGTTGTCTCATCTGATAGTCTACTATGGCTACTAGTTACTCCTCAAATATCAAATTCTCATTTAACACCACTGTGTCTGGTCGCAGCACACGAGAAGGATCGGGAACATACTTTCTAAGCATGAAAATATGGAATACTAAGTGGACATGAGAAAAGTTTGGTGGCAATTTTAACAGATAGGCAACTGCTCCCACTCTGTCCATGATCTTAAAAGGTCCTATATAACGGAGTGCCAATTTGCCTTTTCTTTCCAAATCTCATAACCCTTTTCATAGGAAAAACCTTCAAGAACACGGTTACCCATTGCAAATTTTACATTTTTTCGCCTTGGATCTGCATGGATGGTTAAAAATTTTTATGTCTATCTGCCCCTGTCATAGTATGCCAGCTACCATCCTCCTTCTGAGTCTAAACCATCACATATGACTACTCGTTTACCCCTCTTTTTTTTTTTGGTCATCTTAGTACTTATTATAACTCTACTACTCTCGACTTGATATCTGATAACTTTAATCAACTTTGGCGCTTACCTTACTTTTATTACGTCCTAACGTGTCTCTTGGTGACTTTAGTCCTCATTCCTTTATTTCAATAATCTCTGTTTCCCAAAAATATGACTTATGTTCCTTACCCTATAGTATCCTATAAAATGCTTTCCTGTAGCACCTATCATATACATCTCGTTCGAAACCTTTACTTGTCCTATTACCTCAATGGTCAATACCTATAAATCTTCTCACTCCCATGATACTTCAAATTTTCAATCTCGTTTGTGTCATTACTAAGGTCCTTAGACCAGCTACTGTCCATCTTATGTAACTAGTTATGTAGAGCTCCATCCAATTGTCAAGCGTACCCTACACCACTTATTAATATTGGAAAGTGAACTGGGTCTCTTCTCTTATAGGACAAATATATTTGTATTCCCTGACAACCCAGTTAATGCAACTTTATCATTTCCCACTCCTTATCTGGAATGGAAATATCTAGACTTCTTCCTAAAGCTTCTTAGTATGTGGCCTACTTCTGACACATTGGCACTTAGATCGAGACATTGGCACTTAGATCGAGGCTCTACTACTCCTTTAATCTATCATCTCATAATAACTTGTTTCAAATATCTCTTAGTGTGTTCCTAACATACCTATTTCTTCTTATCCTCATCATTATAACTAGCTCTACAGAGCTTTGTTCCTATCCTTTAGATCTTATCCACTATCTTTTCTTATTTCTACTATCGTTGATATCTTTTCAACATGCTGTACTTATTCCTTAATCTTAGTCCTATCTCACCCTTACACCTTTTCCTTCAAGGATGTCCATCCCATCATCAACTTTAACTTTTTTTTTCTTAGTCTTATCTTGATTACTAATTCCATTACTTCAAGAATTCTAACTTTACGATTGACTCCTACCAGCACATTCTTCACATTACGTAACACTTGTAGTTACTGATGGATAGGAGCCCCATAAATTATAAGTTCTATTTGAACTAACACGGCTGTGGGAAATATGTGCCATGCTTTAATTCTGAACAAGATACTTCACGTGTTCATTCTCCTTAATATAATCACATATACTGTCCATAGCTTTCCAAACTTCAGCCTCAACTTTTCCCATTAGCAACAATTTCATTCGCTGTAACTCATTAGCAAATAGCACTTCCTCCAGCTTATAGTTCAAAAGGGTTGTAAGCCCTAGTAACTAGCTCGATTTAACTCCTATCACCTCTCTGATCATTCTTTCATACTTAACATTAGGTACACCATTATCATTAATTTCGCCTCAAAAGATTGAATACGTACTAACGCCCATCAAATTTTCAATTAATTGGGTCACTTTGACATGACTTCTCTTCTTAACATAATCTCCTAGAATCAAAATACGAGCAAATTTGAAAAGAAGGATAAATGTTCTCCCACCATTTATAATATATCATTGTTTGATAAACAAGATTTAGCTCATACGCCTTAGTCTTCCTTTTTAGTTTCATTATTTCTTTGTAATTATTGTGCGTTATTACAAGATATCAGTTGTATCTACCATTTGGTATACTGTTGTCCTGCCTGACATATCATCTTATAATTTACTATTTCCTTTTTACTTTCCATTTATCTTCCATACTTATAATTATTTGTCCAATGCTCCTTATACTTAGTTATATTCCAGAAGATAAAAGCACTTACAGATTCTTTCAGATCTACTCCAATCTTACCAACAATCACTCTTCTAATTCATGTACTTCTCAATATCTTATAATTACACCTATACCTATCTTGTCCTATTATGATCTTTACTCGCATTCTACTACATATTGTCATACTATTATTTATTTATTTATTATTACTCTTTATTTTTATTTTTATTTTTTTTTACATACTTATCTTATCGATCGCATCGAAAATATCTGTCTAACTCCAATTTTAAACTCTAGGTCTCACCATTCTAAATTTTAACATCAAGCCTCTGTGACATTATCTCTCATCTTGCATTTTTAAATCCCTTATGTTGACTTTTATCCAGCTTACTCCTACTGATCTTACTTCTTTATCTGACAATACAATTCAAGTTACCACAGCACGTTCAATAGCTACTACCTGCTTTGGTCGCACACCTCACCTAATTTCCATTATACTGTCAACAACCAAAAGGGTTCTTATGTCATTGCCCCATTATCCTATCTTGGGGATAGAAATAGATAAAGTCTAAATCCAGATCTTGTAACTCTAAGCTCTAGGTTCATGCACCTAACACTACATCAATTATGACCTGCTCTAGGTCTTGTACTTCCGGGTTCCATAACTTGCCAATGTCCTTCCTAATGCCATTCTTTTCTATGCTATCTATCCTTACTTTTTTGTTTATCTCATTTACCCTTCCTAGAACCACATTCACCTCCTCAATATCTTGGCTCTATTTTTCCTAATCTTATCCTAATATGTTTTTCCAGTTTATTCTTTAGCCAACTCTTTTTAATCTTACCCAAATCTGAACTTTCACTCTTCCATCCTTTAGCTCTATTTTATTTTTGAATTTGATTGTCATGTCAGAAACTTATACATTTACACTATCCCTATTACGTCATCTATACCTCAATGTTACTCATAATTGATCCTCTAATTACCCTAGCTAAACTTCTACTAGCATTCAGGCTATCTCTCTTACTACATTTGAACCGCACTCCATCTTTGTCTCTCTCTCTCTCTCTCTCTCTCTCTCTCTCTCTCTCTCTCTCTCTCTCTCTCTCTCTATATATATATATATATATATATATATACATATTCTATGATTTATCGATGCTAACTTTTATCCTTTTTCTTTTACTTTATTTGGAGTATACTTTTGTCTTAAGCATTAAAAAGCTAAGGATGAACTTAGGGAATAGCAGTCATATTTCTCCTGCGTGATATCTGTTCTTACCCTCTTGGACTACATACTACCCCTACTACCTTAGGGAGGGGATCTGTAGCAACTCTAATTTTTCATATCCATTTAATTAGCTGAAACTTAAAATACTAGGTATCCAAACCCGTTATTCAATTTAAAGGCTTACATACATCTTGATCTTACATCTTATAATTCCTACATGGAACTTGTACCCTCTCCAAAACACCTGAGCTAACAACTCTCTATCTCACGCTACAATCCCATCTAGGACACTACTCCATAAGTCATCATTATCAGTAATAACCTTCAATCCCTTCTGAAAAGATAGGACTATACCCTAACTTACTGCAACAAAGGTACTACATTTACCACCTTGCCAAAACCATGTCAAATTAATGACTCTATTATCATATCATAGCTCTGTAAATCATCAATTCATAGTTTTGACCTTCCCTAGGTAGTAGGGTTGTACTTTCACTTTGCTGATACACACAAGGTATACTATTCTCACTAAGCTCTAAGTAAAACGTCTGTCGTACTGCAAAAACCATCCAAAATTCCATACCAAATACCAGATGGTCTTACTCTATAGATGTCACCTTTACTTTGCAACTAATCCACAACCTCTGGTCTGATTGAAACTCTTGATGTAACTCGAGCTCATGATAGGATAACCGAGTTACTGACTCTAGTTACCACCCAACTGTGATCTTTCAATATTCTAGCTCTAGATCCCTAACTAGGAGTTCTCAACTCCTCTACAGATATAGAACTCTGTTCTAGCATAATTGTACCAAAACAGAGACCATCCGCAAACACCCTTATTATGGAGCACCACGAGGATGTACGCAGCTCTACACAATAATCACATGTCGGTACTATAATCTGTAGCTTACAGAGCAGACATTGAGAACATTATATAGTTACTACAATACGTCCTGACAGACTAGGTCTCCTAATCTCTTATCTCTCTTGAATCTACTATTGTCATAAACTTACTCTGACTGGGTCATCCACTGACGACTGCTAGCAATGGTATCCTCACCCTTATCTAGTGCAATTATACTATCAAAACTCACCTTTATGTACTCGTGCCTAGCACCAGATAGGCACAACACTTAGACCCATACTGATAGAAATATAGTGTTTATTGGAGAATGTATTTCCATGGCAGACCTCAATATGTCTGCTAACTCTATTTCACACTTCTATGTACTTCACAAAACTGAGGTGCTAAACTGAAGCACTCTTATATTAACCGAGGAATAACGCAGAATCTAGAAACGAAGAATTACAGAAAAAAGATGAAACAGAATCCTATACTCCGCATGTGACAACTCTAGGTGCACACTTTCCCATGAATCTAAAGCCTAAGCTCTGATACCACTTTTGTCACGACCCAACCTATGGGCCGGACCGGCACTAGGACCTGGGCCAGCCTAAAGCCCTCGAGGCCCGTAGTAAGCCTAACTATTTCTCAACCCAACTCTAAGGCCCATTTGGGCCCAATTTCAAGAATTCAACCGGACAGAGTCCGACCATAAAATGGACCATTCAACGGAGAGTTTTTGACTCGCCGGACCTGTAAACACAATATATAATAAATTTGAGAGCTCAGCTCACCCTCCACATGATCAAAATGTCATAACTTAAATAGGAGCTCAGCTCCCTCATCCAATCCCATCATGCATACAGTTAATACTTTTACAAGTCCAACATAACTTTTATAATACATACCCAAAATAAAAATAAGTGCTTCTAACACATGCGGAGTCTAAAATTTAACTCAATTGTACAAAATATATTAAATACTATTAATGGACCTGCGAAGAAGAAGAGAAGGTTAGCCACAAAAAATAATCCTCCTGTAGCCTGAAAAAATAGATGAACAGAAGTGAGCGTTCAACTCAGAGAGTAAAATATCAATTTTAATCATAATCTTTATAACTATCTAAAGTTAATGCACCATGTGGAGTGAAATGTAACATCGTCATAATTTTCATATCATAACAGCAAAAAGGCAATTTGAAGCACTCACACACTCAACATTTTCAAGCAATACATATATGGGAGCTAATCCCCTATACAGCCCTCTTAATCTAACCTATACAGCCCTCTTAATCCAACCTCTACCAGCGAGTGTCTCTCAAGCTGGACTTTCGCTTAATAAACCAAATGTGGGGTCCCAGCGAGTGTCTCTCAAGCCGTGTCTATCCCGAAGGACTAGGTCCTAGCGAGTGTCTCTCAAGCCGTGTCTATCCGCCCTGTCCATATCCAATACCATACCACACGCACGCCACACACATGCACTGCTCCAAATTACCACAAACAATATTCATGGCACTTCAACAATTATTAATGCAATATAAAATGTGCCTAGTGTTTAACTACATAGACACATATTTATAAGTGATGTATGGGCATACTTGAACATATAATAATATCGAAATTACAATTAAAATTAATATTTTACTCACAAACTTGAATCGAGGTCACTGCGGCGGCTTGGAGGAGGAGGAAAGCTGTCCCGGCTCACCGGATAAATTTATTACAATTATTTAATATATTTGACTTAATACAAACTAAGAAAAGACCAAAGATATCCTAAGTCGTGCCGAAAATCCAGCAGAATCTCTCCCTATATCTAGGACTTACCCAACCTGCAAAATGGTTCAAATAACACTTCTAAACTCAATCCATATCTCATCATCATTATATGGCATCTCCTGAGCCCTCCAAACCAAGCAATAATCACAACATTAGACAACTCAATTATAAGACTTCAAAACTAATATTTTTAAAAAACTATCTAAACTAACTTTAAAAATTCTATAAACCTGCCCCGCGGTCTTTAACAATATTATAAGGCTATTGCAATAGGAATCGTAATTTTCTTATCATTTACGAATATTTTATAAATTTTATTCTAACCCAGTACAAGGAAAATTGAGTAATGTAGAGTTTGAGTTTACCTATGCCAAATCTGACAACTGGAACGCATCCAGAACGTCTGAAAACGGTGGGGTAGCCTATAATATTGACCCGGTTCTGAAATGGTTCTAACAGCTTATCTGCTCGGCCCGAAATTGCAGATCAGGGCGACGATCGAATTTTCACGAAATGAAAGTACATACACGTAGTCCATAATACCAGGGTTAGAATAAAATATATATATATAAAATAATTATTTAAAAATTAAAGATGTTACAATGATTTTTTTATATCTAAATTACGCTAATCATCTCTCTTATTTCTCTATTAATCTCACTTATTTCTATTTCCCAATGTTTTATCTCCTTTACCCACACCCACCCCCTTTTCTTTCACATTATCTCTCTATTATTTTTTTCATTTTTTTATAAAAAAATATAAATTATCTATGCAAAAAATTTAATCAGCTCTTCTAAATTTATAAGTAATAAAAAAAATTATTTCCTAATAAAGAAAATATGAAAATGATATCCATAAAATTAAATAAAAATACTTAAACAAATTTTAAAAAATTATAAATACATATTTAACCTAAATATAGTAAAATTTTTATTTTTATACATATTAATATCAATATAGTAAATTTTTATTTTTATCTAATACTATATTTTTTAAAATATTATGTTTTTCATAATGTTAATTAGTTCATTAAAATAGATAGATTAAATAATATTATTTTTTAAAATAAAAAAATTAATTAATTAATTCTTTTAAAGTAGATAAGTTAAATGGTAGTTTGATTAATATTGTTCAAATAAAAATTTTTTATTGAGGGATTGGATAATTTAATGAAAATAAATTATATTAATAAAATAATAATTTTTTTTTTAAAATATAAAAATTAAATAATTAATTTTATTAAAATATGTAGCGCACTTTTTTTGAAATGAAAAAAAAAAAAAGAAAAATATAAAAGGAAATTTATTTACCTACGCGGAATCAAGCCACGGTTTTTTACTCAGCCCGTCGTCGTAGCAATAACACAGTCGTCGGGCCTCCCAATCTAAAGCAGCGAGCTTTTGCTTTCTTCTCATTCTCTATCTAACGCCATGTCTCAGGTACTCATTCATCTCATCCTCTAATTTATTGGTTTTATCCTTTTTTTTTCTTGCGTGTAAAACCCTTGAAGATTCTATGATTTTTCTTACATGTTTCATTATTTCAGAAATTAAGATCGATAAAACAAAAATTACCACAGCCTTTTTTGTTCCGTTTTTACTTAATCTTGTGATATATCGGATGCAAATGAAGCTAGATCTTTAAAGTTTATGAATTCGTGTAGTCAATTGCGTAATGGATTCTGTAGTAGTTGGTGAATTGCTGTATTTTCTTTTTTTGTGCTCAGGTCGATAACAGAAATTCCTCCGCAGCCAAGCGGGCTAGAACTGACGGTATGTTCTTTGCTTCTGTTAGACGCGGGTTTTTCCTCTATTTGAAATAGAATTATGAGCTGATGTCCCTAAAGGTAATTTAGAATTTGGGATTTCAATTTGGGTCTGAGGTTTTAATTAGTGGGGTTTTGGATGGGGGATTTATGGGACGGAAGAGGAGTAGCCTGGCCACTGGACCAAACAAAGAACAAATAATTATTGGCTACAATGCTGGGATTTGATCATGTTTAGTCCTTTTTTTCTTTTTTAATGATTTGTAGGTAGTCGCAGGGAAGATGATTGGACATGTCCAAGTTGTGGCAATGTCAATTTTTCATTTAGGACAACTTGCAATATGCGTAATTGCACCCAGCCCAGGCCAGCTGATCATAACTCGGTAAGTTACGTTTGGAATTATTTATTTATTTATTTATTTTTTAATAGAGATAATTTGCATGATATTATCTAGAATTATGGAGTTTGTCTCTACAGCTCATTGTTAGGATACAGACTATATTTTTGTTTTCCTGTCCTTTCTTTTACAGTTATTTGGATTTCAATTTAAGATTGGATGGGTAAAATTCTAATGCATCCATCAATATTTACTTGCTATCTAAATTGAAACTATGTTCAATTGTAGCATACTAGCATGCAATTTTAAGAACCAAACAAGAAAGTTGTGACATAATTTCTGTAGCAAGCATCTGGTGTCAACTCATCTGGTTGCATTTGAGTGCAGGGATAGGTTGTTGCAGCAGGATTAGTCCATACTTATTTATTTGAATGGCATCTTTCTTTAGATTCCCATTGTTTCTATTGTTGTGTTGTACTATTTCTTTACTAGCCTGTCATTCTCACGTATGATTGACTAATCATTATGAAGAATACATTCCTGAACTCCATGCCCTTTGTTGTTGTTGATACACTCATTTATTTATTTTTTTGGCTTATTTTATCTTTTTTTTCCCTAAAAAAAATATAACCTTAATTGTTATTTTCTAAATTGTACATTTGTTTTCCCTATTCCAGAAATCTGCTGCCAAGCCAATGCAAGCCCCACAGAGTTACTCATCTTCAGCTCCTTATGTAGGTTCTGGTGCACCTTCTTCAATGTATATGGGTGTGCCACCATATGGATCATCCCTTTTCAATGGATCTTCTTTTGCTCCATATGATGTTGCATTTCCTGGGGGTTCAGCTTATCATTATAATTACAGCAGCCGCCTTTCTGCTGGCAGCCCGTACAGGCCACTGCATATGTCTGGACCGCCTCCTTTTTCTGGTGGATCTATGATGGGGAATGGTAAAACCTTGTTTCACCAACTTATTTTTCACATATTTAACTTTTCACTGTTGGACAACAACAATTTAAAAAAAGAAAAGCATGGATACAGTACAGAACTGGCCCTTTAGGGTTCCATTGGTTGGGTAATGACTTTTGCTGTTTTCTGTCAGGTGGGATGTATGGTATGCCACCCTTGATGGACCGGTATGGGTTGGGTATGCCAATGGGCCCTGCTGCAATGGTATGTATATGTTACTTTTTCCACCATTGAAGTTTGGAATTTACATTACAAAAGATGGGATTTAATATTTTGACATGATACTTAAACTTTTATCTGTGGTTAAACTTTTATCTGTGGTGAATTATGGAATTTGTGTGTATCAATGGTGATTAGTTGATAAGCATGTTAAAATTTTTTTGGACAGCATTGACTTCTCAGTATCATTGAGTCTGTATTTTTTAGTGCTGTGCACCTTGCCATCTATTTTCTGAAATGCAAAATCACAAAACAACATGCATAGACACTTCTAAAATTTTTCAGTCATTTTAAACATGATGTTGAGTTTAGAGATTCACTTTCTTTTTGACCAGGGGCCTAGGCCAGGCTTCTTTCCAGATGATAAATCTCTGAAAAAGGGTGCAGGTTCGTCATTTCAGTGTGTGGATGAGCAACTACTTTGGGAACCTCTCTGTGCTCTAACTTTGATTTTTCTTCATATCATGTGCATGTAGATGCAACGCGGGATAACGACTGGACATGTCCAAAATGTGGGAATGTCAACTTCTCTTTTAGAACTGTTTGTAACATGAGGAAGTGCAATACACCAAAGCCGGGATCCCAGGTTTGTTCTGCTTTTATACTTCAATATATTAGAATGAATTTATAGGAATTGTGTTTGTTCATGTTGTTCCTTTGTCATATAATTACCTTTTGTTGCTAACATTCTATTGTTTGGGAATTGAGATTAGAAATTTATTTTGGTCGTTAGATCTTTGTTGGTTTAGCTTGTTATTTTGTTTAGTAATGGTAATTTGTTTGATTTCTCATTTCTGACAATACCCTCTTGCAATTGCAGCCTGCAAAGTCAGAGAAAAATTCCAGTAAGTCTTCCTAAATTCCTGAAGATGGTGAACTTATTAGTTTGAATTTGATACTTATGTGTTGCTTTTCAGGACAAAAAATGCCTGAGGGAAGCTGGAAGTGTGAGAAATGTAACAACATAAATTATCCATTCAGGACCAAGTGCAATAGACAGAATTGTGGAGCTGAGAAACCCGCTCAATCAAAGAAGTCCCCTTCACCAGTGGCAGATGAGAATGATCAGGTTTGTTACGTGATTCATCTTGTTTGTATTTCTGTTTGTTGCTTGATACTGTTGTCTTTATCAATTACATGTGTATTCACAAACTCAATGAGCATTAGTAAGATGTTTCTAATAAGGCAAACTCTTCCTCCTTATTTCTCTCTCTTACCCTTACTCTCAGTCCCATCTCTGTTATTCTGTAGATATATGTACCTTGTTAATTGTCGATTATATTTCCACTATGCAACAATTGATTTGCAATTGTCTACTGTTCCAGTGAGTTCTAGGACATGTTTGAGGTTTGAGAAGGTCCAGAGTTGTCGTCCAGCATTGCTCAATATGGGTGTCTGAAAGTCAGTTGTGTCATCCTCATGTTGCAGCGGTTGTCAAGTTACTCTACCTTCTCATGATGTCTGTCAAGTTGTATTACTTGTGATAATATTTTTGGTCTTTATGGATCCTTTTATGCACTATGTGTCTGCCAGATTGATCTGGCAAACATTCTACAGGTTGGTTCTGGTTTCCTATTAGTTAGGCTTTTGTAATTTTTGTCATCAACTCATCTGTTTTAGTGGGTATGCTACCATGAACTTAGAATACTGCAGGCAGCATGTTTCATGTTCATTTGGGTTGTTGTCTCTATGCCATTCAGTATCACTGTTTCAGTAGATGCTTCTGTTGGAAGCGAATGGGATACCAAGTTCAAAACTTAATTATGTCTCCACTAGCAAATAAGTCCGATAGTTGTGTAGTTTGAATCAATGCAGCAACCATTTCCCCCTGTATAGTTGCCTGTAATATGGTCATGTGACTCGTAAAAATTAGGTGGTCTAGACTTTTTAAAAAGTTTTCATTACCCACTCGTATAGTTTCTGGAAGCTTTGATAGTGTGGCTATCATGTGCTTGTCTTAGTTAACTAACTGTAATTGTTGGCTATTGCTTTAAGGTTCATGGATTTAATATTTGTAATTGTACCTTTGCAAGCGCTGATTTCCTCACCTGTTAGTGTTAGCCTGTTTCAGCGTTCATCGTTTGTTGCTTAGTGACAAGTCTGTTCTCAATTTGGTCCATATTCAGTCCAAGATGATTTCAGCTTGCAATTCGATTGTGTGAGGATCCACCTATCCTCATGTTTTCCTATTAATGTTCATTTTGAGTGGAAAACTATCACCTCAACCAGGAGTTTAGAAGACTAGTAGGATTTTGGATTTTGAAAATTTTGAATATGAATTTGAATCTCAATATGGACCAAGTGGTGGTTCTCTATGGAACAAATCTGTTGTTTTAATATCATTCGAGTACCTGAGATTTTAGTAAATTCAAATTTAGCTTAAACTAAAGCATCATTTATAGGACTGAGTGATTCCAGCAGGCAGTATCTTGGTGCTGTTGAATTACACTTGAGCTTTGGATGGCTGGTGCCTTTCCAGCCTGGTATGCTTCAAGTCACAAGTGTGGTTTGTATTTGAAGCTGGGTTAAAAAGAGTAAAATTTCCAATCCATCTTCCCGGTAATGAATGCTATGCGCAGCATGGTTGAGGTGAAAAGATAGTACACCCAATTTGTTGTGGGCGAAGCGATGAGATTTGGCATGTTCCTTTTTAGTTGTGGGTGTGCTCTGGACTGTATTTTTCTCTGCTCGGTGCTCAAGTAGCCAATCCATTTTTTTGTGTGACAATAGATTTTTCTATGCTCCTGGTCCATGCATAATGTGGGAACAAATAGAAGGACCACTAACTATTAGTAGGAGAAGAGTTGGAATGGAAAGGAAGCAATGGTGCTATTTCAGAATCATGCATTTGATTACGTGGAAGTATTTGAGTGATTTTCTTTATAATATCTGATTTTGGGATTAAAAATCGAGTAGGGAGGGTTTTATATTAAGGTTTATTTTGTTCATGGTTGGGATTAATTTTTTTAACAACATTTTGAAAATATAAATTTTTAATATTATTATTTTTTTAATTGAAAATGTAAAAGAGAAATGGCATAGTCAAAGCGAGCGACAGCCACCTGTTAACGATTGAGACTTGGGGATGTGGTATGCCGACTTGTACGATTTTATAAGTAATTTATAATTTTTGGTAATAGATATTTTTTCGGCAAATATAAATTAGAAAAATATATTCGTGATGTACAATTTTTTTACAAATTGCCATATTTGATTTAATTTAGTTCAATTTCATATCCTCAGTTTATCTCCAATCTTTAAATACTTATTTCAAATTCCCATATTTATTTCCTTACTATCTAATGAAAATCGAAGGCATGCAAGCTATTTAATATTTCATTCTCTATTAAACGTCATCAATCACACAATTTGGTCCAAAAACTCGAATAGTCGTAGCTAATGATTAATAATAAAAAAAGTTTCAATGAATTGTTGCCGAGTTTTCAAGAACTAATCGATTTTTAAATGTTGTCGATCAAGTTGATTAATTATGATTATTGAACTAATAATTCAGTAGTCAAATGTCTGCCTCGTAAAATAGAAATTTCCAAAGTATAAAAGAAAAAAAAAAAGGTTAATGGTTGGAATCAAACGTCTATGTAAACGCCCTTAATTTGAAAATGACTTTTGAGAATTAAATTTTGAAATCACTAATTGTTCTAATGGGAATGTGTTGAATATGGTAAGAAAATCTGGTATGGAGCCTCTAAACTCCTATATATACATAGAGGAGAGGAATCATTACCTATCCATCTATAAATGGCTACCTCATTTTATACACAATATCTCTCTTTTTCCCATCTCTTCCTCACTTGCATAATTTTTCTTTACGAGTATAAGGTGGGCATAGACCTGCTGGATGCAAGAAATAAAGGTGAATCAAGGGTTGTGCCTGGTTCCTTGTATGCCACAAGCAGGGTCCAATCTATCAAGGGTTGTGCCTGGTTCCCTGTATGCCACAAGCACGATCCAATCACCTCTGGATTGGCTCTTGCCGGTGGCATGCACGGAGCCAAGCATACCCACCTTCTATCTCTCTCTATATATAAATACAAGTAATAGTAGATGAGGGTACATACTTGCATTTGTGTATAATTCTTTATGTTTACTTGCTTGATTCTTTAATTTCTTTATTGTCTTTATGAGTTATTAGTGTCTTTCTCTTTCCATTCTCTTTAAAAAAAAAATTTCATATTAGAATTTTTTTAAAAATGAGTGTATAAATAAGCTAATAACACACTCGATATTTTTATATTGTATTTTTCACATTCACACAAATGTATTAATATTCCATCACATTTATTTTAGGGTCAAAGTTATTTACGTGAATGTAGAAACTAATGGAATTACATCTAAAAGCTTCAAAATAAGCTAGAGATCAGAGAATGCTATAGATTCCATGTTTATCTTGATCTTTTTACATTTAGGAATTCATATCACTTATTACAATTTAGTTATTTATCAATTAATTTGTAGTATTCAATTGTCAACTCTCTAATGTAGGGGTTAGAATTTACATAAATATTATTTCAAGAATCCAACAGTGCTATTAAAGTTGGTAAAAATGAAAATTTTTATTCTTTATTAATTATAATTTGACTTCGATAAAGGATATATTTCAAAATTTTTATTTATTCTGAATGTATCAGATTAATATATAAAAATCATATCTTTAAAATCAACTAAATAAAAGACTTAAATAGAAAAGGTTTGATTAACAATATCTTAACAGTAAATATTAAAAAAATATATATATATTTCAAGAAAGAAATCATGACCCTCAAGTCAAAATCCCTAAATTTAGAAAGAAAATAAAATAATAAGAGAAAAAAAAAATCTTCCTAGATATGGATGCCTTTTAAGATAGTAATCATATCATTTTTTTAAAAAAAAACTCATTTTAAATCTTAAATTTTAAAAATCTAAACCTTAAACCTTAGGTTTTAAATTCTAAAATTCTAAACTTTAAATTGTAAATTCTAAATTCTAAATCATAAATTTTAAACCTTAAATTTAAAACCCTAAATCTAAATAGTTAAATATAAACCTAAATTAAAAAAAAAAGTTACAGAAAATAGAGTTGGAATATATATAGTTAGATAGTTAGATCATTTAGCATTTTCCTTTATTTTTATCAATAGATTAAGATATTGATTTATTTTGTGTTGTCTTAAATTGTATGTTAAATTGTAAGCGATCAGCTTAATGAAAATGTATCTTCTATATTTATTTGATTTAATATAAAATAAAATTACTTTATTATAAAAAATAAAATAATTTAACATAATTTTACAACTCATCTCATTAAATTTTTATAAAATATTTTTTAAATAATTAATTATAAAAAATTATTATGTTAGAGAAAAAATAGTTGTTATAAAAACTATATTAATTATTTTATTTTAACGCAATTTCTTGTAATGAATGGATAACTTCTTTCTATAATTTTTTTAATAAAATTTGTCACATATAATATATTTATTAGAATTTTTTAAAAAATATATTTTTTTAAAACTTTACTTTTAATAAATTTTTATAATTAATTATTTAAAAAATATATAAATATAAATACAAAAAACCACATGAGAAAAATGGTAAAATTTTACTGAATCATCTTATAATGGAATAATTTTACTTTATAATAAAATCAAGTAATTATGGAGTAAAAATAATATGTAAAATAAGTTAAAGAATAATTACCAAATTATTTAATTAAAAGTTAAAGGTCCTCTTGAGATCGGTCAATAAGATACCGTTGTCATCACAAAATAATAAGAAAAGGGTTGCTCTCACTGTATTGCCTTTTTTCCAAAAAAAATATACTTTCATTCATGATTAGAAACTACAACACAGTCCTCATAAATTAACGAGAGGAGCTGAGATTGAGGGTTAACGGTCCATCCCATTACATTAGTACCCAATCTCACATTGTTTGCTAACCAATTTGCTGAACGAGGAATATGACTGACACGAATTTGAGGATAAGACTACAGGAAAGTCTTGATATCATGAATGAGAGCCTCTAGTTCCCAAGGGATAGGAGCTAGAGGAGATAACACCAATTGGCAAAGCTGTAAGGAATCAGTCTCAATTTGGCATGCAAAAAAAGATCTATTGATGGCAAACAAAATAGTTGCTTTCAAAGCTTAACCTCGCTGAGAGAGGAGAAAGACTGATAAACGAAGCTGCACAGCCATCAACAACTATACCTGCTGAATTTCTTACTACAACACCATAACCAGCAGCTGAAGAAACATAATCAAAAGAGGCATCAACATTAATTTTAACACTTCCCAAAACAGGGGGAATCAAACCTTTGTGATTTTGGCTAATATGAGCCTGAGCAAAAAGAGGGGAGAAATGGATTGGAGAGTTCAGCACTTGCAATTTCATATAACCCTTGCGAGCCTTCCTAATGACAGTTATAGGATGCGGCTGCTTACATTCAAACACCAATTCGTTCCTTGGTTTCTAGATATGCCAGCATATAAAACTAGCAATTCTAATTTCAACAAAATCTGAAGATCCAATTTGTATAAGATTATGGACCCAATGCGTTATAGAAATTAAGCCTTCTTCCCTAGGGTAGAAGCCCAAAGAGGAACCAAACCAAACAGCTTTAGCATAGGGGCAAAAAAATAGCAAATGCTCTACAAACTCTTTTGCATCTAAACAGATCGGGCAAACAAGAGAAAAAGCACACTTCCGCTTGAATAAGTTGAGATTAGTAGCAAGGGAATTTGAACAAGCTCTCCAGAGGAAATTTTGAAGCTTTGGGGGATATGCAACTTTCAGATTTTCTTCCAAATGACTTTGGGAGCAACTTCCGATGAGGAAGGTCTCTTTTGTTTATTACCTGAATGCTGAACTCTTTTAAGAATGAAGTATACGGATTTAACAGTGGGAACTCCATACCTAGAGTGATGCCAAATAAGAACATGATCTCCATGATTTTCTGCTAATGGAATCTTAAGAATTTATCAACATTCATCTGGAGCAAAGGAAGCACATTACAAATGTTGGTCCCATTTTTTTGTTGCTTGGTTGATAAGGTCTGCAATGTATATGATAGGACTATCTGCTGGTTTATGGCTACGGACACAAAAATTAGGCATCGTAGGGATCCATGGTTCAGTCCAAACATTCAAAAAAGAGGCCCCTGATATATTCCATCGCAGTCCCAACCGAAGAGCTTCCCTTCCGTCAAAAGGACTTCTCCAACACCATGATGCCGAATGGGACATCCCAGCATCCAAAAAGCTAGAGAAAGGAAAATAAACACCCTTGAGCAGTCTAACACAAAATGCTTCTGGATTTTTGATCGCTCTCTAAGCTTTGCTTAGTTAACAAGGCAGAGTTGAAAAGATTTAAGTCCTTGAAACCAATACCCCCCTCGCTCCTGCACCAAGTCAGTTTCTCCCAACTCATCCAATCAATATTTTACTTGTCAAAAGAGTGCCTCCACCAGAATTTTGAAATAAGCTAATGAAACTCATTTATAAGACCTTTGGGCAGTTTAAAAGCTGACATGATGTATGAAGGAATTGCTTGAATAACAGCTTTAACCATAATCTCTTTGCCAGCTTGAGATAACAATTTGCTCTTCCAACCCTGCATCTTTCTCAATATTCTCTGTTTGAGGAAAGATAAAGCCTGGCTCTTGGATCTTCCCCATACAATTAGCATGTAACAACCCAATTTTTCTAATAAATATTTTTATTATTATTTTTCTTTTATTGGGCTAATAATGTATTTATATTTTATTCATGAATTTAAATTAATATTTTTATAATGGTAATTTCTGTTAAATGGGTATTATTTTTATATGTATTATTATTTTTATCATTATCATTATTATTATATTTATTTTTATCATTGTTATTTATTTATATGACTAGTTTTAAACATTCATATTAAATGTTTAATAAAATATTATTTTATATTATTAACAATTGATTTAGTGGTTATTAAATTCATTATTATTATTATTATTATTATTATTATTAACAATTTAAATGTATTAAAGGAAGATTAGGGACCTATGTGAACAAACAAGAAAAGTTTAGGGATTTCAATAAAATTAAAAGTTAAAAAAAAAGCAGAGTTTTAAAAAAAAAAAATTGCAAGCAGCCCCCCCTCCCGTCTCTCTCTCTCTTCCTCCCGTCTCTCCGTTCACTGCGTCTCCGGCTGACCTAGTAGCGAGCGACAGTCGGCTAAGGTCCAGTGAGCTTCCAGCGGTCCCCAGCGGCACCGGCAACCCCCATGGACAACGAACGGCAGCGAAAGAAGGCCTTAATGCGCACAGCAGCTGCGTCCTTTCAGGCGAGATTCTGGCGATTTTCGGTGGCATTCCTGCCAGTAGAGGGTGATGTTCGACTCCTGGGACCACGGGCTTCCCATCCCTACCGGCGCTGCTCCGTTCCATGAAGGTTTCCGGCGAGTTTTGAAGAGAGAGAAAGAGGAGAGAAAATTAGGTAGTGGGCTTTCCGGCAAGTTTTCGGTTGATCCGACGGTTGGATCAGAAATCCGAGGCCACCGATAGACTCAGGACGGCAAAATCTTTGAGATAGGACCAGTTTCACTCCGATCGGACACCGTTTGAAAAAAGCGATAATCGGACGGTCCATATTGCCTGGTGAGATTTTCGAACTTTTTCGATTCCCAAAATTTAAAAATAATTTTATGATAATTATTAATAAAATTTGGACTTAATTTAAGTGCAATCGGATTTGAGGATAGATCATCGGCGCCGGAACCACATTTTTAGCCAGATCTGGCTGTCCGTGTCACACCTTACCCCTCTGTAAGGCATAACATGATCCCGTAGAATACTTAATGAACTACCGAACTTCACCTACCGATAACTCATTAAGTACCCTACAATGGATTTTAAAACGATTTTCTTACATTTTGGAAGTAGTGAGCATTTTAGTGAGAATTAAAAATTATTTATTCAAGCTTAAATACTAGTAAAAATTTTGTCCATTTTAAATTTTGCCGCAATTTTTATAAAAATTTTGACAGAGTTCCCTCTGTATTTTGAGAAACCAGTTCTTCAAAGACCTGTAAAAAGCACTTCCAAAAATATTTCACAACTCTCAACCTCCAATAAATCACAATTCAACTCTAATCAATTCATTTCAAAACAGTTCCACAATCCAAATCAAATTTATCAACTCAGAATAGTTAATAATTCCATTCACAAAGCATAAAGTAGGAATTTCATATGTGCAAATATTAAATTTACAGAAGAAAGTCCAAAATAATATAATTATAATTTATTTACAACTGCTCAACTTACATTGATATAAATAACATTTCTATATTTACATCAAGATTATCTACAAGGGTATAAAATAATACCCGTACAAAATGATCAGAGTAGTCCTCGATTTAACAGCAGCTCACTCTGCTGCTTTCTCCTTGCTCTTATCTGCGACAGCAAAATAAGCCATCGCTGAGTATAAAAATACTCAGTGGTGCACAATAAAAATTTAAAATGCCATAAATAAATCATTCGTGCCAAACATACTTTAAATATTTCTCAATCACATTTCACAAATAGCCAAGTTCATAATAACACCATTTTGTCAAATAATCTATTAAACACAGTTTAGTCAAACAATTTCATAAACACAGTGTTGCCAAGTCATACACAACTTAAGCCATGACACAAAATTTCCGATCAATGCCGTGTTGTACACCACGACAAAGCAATCTCAACCCCATTAATCGAAATCAATGAGGGAGGTGGCTAGCTAGCTAATGAGTACTCATTCGATCTACAACCTCAACTGGCAAGCCAGAGAGGGAGGAAAATAAACGATCTCAACCCCATAAATGGAGGAGGAATAATAAGTAACTGTCATGCTAAGTGTGAATCAAAAATCCATTTCAAACATTTCATTCAAATATTGCATACAAAAATCAAATCAATTTCCAAAGTTACAATTTGGTCACAAGGTGGCAACACAAAAGTTCATAAATTCATAATGCGTACTAAATCAATTTTTCAAGGATAAAATGCTTAAATAGGGTTTATTGTGCACAAACCTCAAGCGAGTCGTCCTTAGCCTCGACTCGGTTCATCGGGTTCCTTCCCGATATTCTTTTCAACTGAAACACACAATTTTACAATGTTTCAGTACTAGAACTTAACATAAATCCAAAATAAATTTAGTTTTACAATTACCTAGCTCTAACGTGCTAAATTCGATGGTCTTTAAATTTTGTGTTTCGGGTTACTAGTCATTGCACTATTCAAGTCAAATAGTTGACTTTCTAAGGCTTAATAGGTATGGAAATTCCAACTTCACCCTGTAGGGGTGGGGCGTGAGGCGAAATATCATCCATTAGAATTATATAAAATGCACCAGGTAATGCCCAGGAAAGATGGTGGAGTCACAATGGTCTCACTTAAGTACCACCTCCTTAGACAGCATTTCCTAGACATGCACTTCATACAATCCTAATAGAATCAAACCACTGGTAAGTACCGTCTTCCCATAACACTACCACGGTACTAAGGATTTATGCCACAAAGGCATAGATAGACAGAGTCGCCACGGGTAATAACGGGACATATTCGATGTTTCTTAGGGTCATGGATGGCAACTTACTCCTTGCGAGTTTCCACAACCGTTACCATAGCCCAATGTCTAGGTTCGGGATAGTGGGTACGTAAGGGGAAGGTGTTAGGCACCCCTTACGCCTGGTCTAACCTCGTTAATTCGAGTGCCAGTCCTCTACTAATGTTTCTAGAAGTCTTGTTTATTATTCATTTATTAAACTTTATCCTAAAAATGCAATTCTAATCCTACACACGCAAGTAATTCACAAAAGGATTGTTGTTTACACACAATTTTCATGCACAAGTAATTCCTATCTATGGGGTTGCTAATTATTTAAATGATATTTACCAGATGACTAAAATTAATTTATTATTGAGAATTTAATTCACAAACAAATTCAATTTCAAATAACCCTACGTTTCTATTTAACATAATTAATTAATTTTCACCAAGTTATCCTAAGAATAATTAAACTAAGTTAATTATGTACATGTGTAATTTATTCTAATATCACATAAGGCCCAAACAATCACAACCTAATAAAGATTTCTAACATGCAAATTTATTTTACAATTACCAAGTATTAAATTAAATTTATTTACATGCCAATGTTAGTTTAATTTATAAACAAGATTAATTTTATTTACAAAATATTTATTTAAATTAATTACATGCAAAAGTCAGTTAAATTAAAAATAAAGTTAATTTTAATTTACCAAATAAAAGTTCTATTATTACTACAATTTCATGCCAATGGTTATTCGAGAAGTTTAGAGCTACTTACCTGTTGGTAAATGCAGTTGTCATTGGGGCAAGATACCCTTAAAAAAGGGTCTTCTCTTCTAGTATGGCAATGATATCCACAGCTTACTCGTTTAGCTCCATATAAGCTCCACGCAAATGCCCTCTTTGGTACTTACCTTAGGGCTACTTACCAATTTTGTTTGTAATAAAAAAATAAAGAAACTAAAGAAAATAAAAGAAATAAAGAAAATATTAATAACAATTTACATTGGATTCTAACTCTGGTCTCCTAAAGGGTTAAGACTCCTAATTAGTTACAACTATCTAATAGTCTAAGTCTTCTAACATGATCCAAACACTTCATAACACTTCTTGAATTAAAAGAACACAGAAAAATAGATCAAATATCAATTAAAACCTAAGAAAATACAAGAACATGCATAAATATATAATTTCTAAATTCTGGCAGATTAACGGTAGCAAGAAATCCGATTTTTTAAAAATAGTTGCACATGTCTAAAAATCATAAAAAAAATTACAGAAGATAGCCTACATATCATACAAGATCATAAAATTTATAAATCAAATAAAACCCTAGCCGAATGGTCTACATAAATCGTAACTTTTCTAAGTGACAGAATCGTACTACTTTTTTGTAAAATTCATAACTCATTAACCACAACAGATATGAATGCAAAGCCAATTGAAAAAGATTCATAAGATTCTAAAGTTAATTTTAGACACTAGATTTGTACAAAATTATTAAGCAACAAGGGAGATATGGGCTCCACAAATCAGATATCCTGCAAATCAGATTTTACAGGAACCCTAACTTCAAACAGCCATAACTTACAAAATATTAAAGCTTTTTTAGTGATTCTTAAGCCTAAAATTAATGAAATTTTGTGTAGAATATGAATATAATTTTTACAAATTTTTTACAGATTCAGAAAATAAAGAAAAATAATAAAAATACGAGAGACAGAAACTAAACATGTGCAGAGTTGTGTATCCCCTCAAATTAAACATGATTACATGATCAATATGAACATATAAAATAAATTAAAGACAAAGAGCATAGAATTAAAATATTGTGTGGCATAGATCTTGAAAAGAAAACAATAAAAATTGACCTTCTAGAAATCTTGTATGAAAATCTTCTTGAAGAAAAGAAAAAATAAGGAAGAACTCAAAGAGTCTTGAATATCTCTAAATTTCTTATAGCTCTGAATTTTCTCTTCCTCTTTCCTCCCATCATCCTTTTTTCCCTTCTCTAGTAGGGTATTTATAGGGTTTTGGGAGAGAGGTGTGATAGGGTTTGGAGTCTTAGGATGATAAAGTTTAGATGACTTAAACAACTACAATTACAGAATTAGAATAAGACTGGGATATGGGTGAGGTGTTTCAACCAATAGGAAGACAGAAAAAAATGGAAGGCACCAATAGGGAATGAGGAAGAGGTGTGGTAGGATTTGGAGTCTTAGGGTGATAAAGTTTAGATGACTTAAACAACTGCGATTGCAGAATTCGAATAAGACTGGGATATGGGTGAGGTGTTTCAACCAATAGGAAGACAGGAAAAAATGGAAGGCACCAATAGGGAGTGAGGAAGAGAGTGGGGTTAAGGAGGAGAGAGATATTTTGTTATTTTAATTTTTAGAAAATAATTAAATGGGTCCCATTTAAAATTCCTAACTAGGCTTTCTTAGGCCCATAGAGCCCAATTAAACTTAATTAGATCCATTTAAGAACTACCCATATTAAATTTAAACAAAATAAAATTTTATTTAAATTTAATTAAATTAATTTTCCCAAAATTTTATTATTATTTTTATTTTTTTCAAGATCATGCCACGGAATTAATAATTCAGCTCCATGCCTCCAATTACATCTTACAGTCATATAATTTTTCATCATCGGGTTTCCCACGGCCTCAATGCACATGCTCATCAAAAAATAAGGGTCTACAGTTTGCCCCCCACTTTGGCGAAAGTTGAAATCAATACGAAAGCATTGCTCAAGTTTCGTCAAAGTGAAACTCAAATTTCTAATAACTATGAAACATTGGCTATGAGGATCAAGTATATCTTGCTCGGTCGACATACTCTATGTTATGAGACTAGCTACGGTCTCATAATAGTAATAATTGTGTCATGTGAAAAACGAGTGTATCTTGCTCTGTCGATACACTCTGCGTCATGAAACTAGCTACGGTCTCATAACAGTGATAACTGTGTCATGTGAAAATTGAGTGCATCTTGCTCTGTCGGTACACTCTGTGTTATGAGACTAGCTACGGTCTCATAACAGTGATAACTTTGTAATGTGAAAATCGAATGCATCTTACTCTGTCGATACACTCTGCATCATGAGACTAGCTACGGTCTCATGATAATGGAAACTCTGTGTTTTGAAATATTGTGGATTCGTATTTAGGATCGCAGTCCTAAACTACCTACGTATCTCCCTCGCTATCCTGAGGAAGAATCAGACCCACTCGTAGTTCGACACTTGAAACTGTGGTGATGCATGTTCTTCTACGCCTTACACACCTACAGGTGACATGTTGATGCATGTTCTTCTACGCCTTACACAACTATGCCATGTGCCCTAAACAACGTTTAAGGACTTACCAAAAAACATCTATAATTAAATTTTGTGGGTTCGTATTTAGGACCACGATCCTAAACTACCTCGTATCCCCTCACTATCCCGAGGAAGAATCGGACCCCTCGTAGTTCGACACTTGAAAGCGTGGTGATGCATGTTCATATACGCCTTACACACCCACATGTGACATGTTGATGCATGTTCTTCTATGCCTTACACAACTATGTCATGCGCCCTAAACAACGTCTAAGGACTTACCAAAAAATATCTAATTCATGATTTGAAAAAAAATTAGGATGACTGGGTCTCAAAATTCTCTATGATTTTTATGCTTCCTGTATGCTACTTCCTATCATGGGCATGCTGATTTTGCTAGAGATTCTAAAAAAAACTTAATCCTCTGGGGGACCTCTTTTTGCAAAAACTTTCTTATAACCTCAAATTTTTTTTTGAGAAAAATTATTCACCAAAAAAGACTTCCTTAAGGTCACAATATAATTTCTCTCTGATTTTTCTTTTTCTTCTCTCTCCCCATGATTTCTGCCTTGACTCATTTCTCTTCCATGAACTTCATTCTCTGTGCCCTAAGTTTTGCCTGAAATGCCCTTTTGGGTTTTCATCTCAGCGGGCTTGCTCTAACTTTTGCCTACCTTTCAGGTTTTCCACTTAGCGAGCTCTTTTTTTTTCTTTTCTTTTTCTTGTTCTTTTTCTCTTTTTTTGAAATTAGACAATCACCAAGATATTCATATCAAGCACCTATTCTATCATGCTCACAAGACAATAGGTTAAATCAAAACAATGCAGTTCAATTACTTAATCTTTTGATATATCCCTCAAGACACAAAACATTCACAATCATAATTCAATAAAACCTATTCCTGGTTAATGCAATAAAAACTTCTTTATTTATTCAGGTACACCATTACTCCCTCTTACATTTAGTTTTGCTAAATTTATAACCTTCCAAAGTTAGAAATAAGCTTTATAACTTTGCCAATGGCCTTTTCAGGTTTTCCATCCAGATCTTCTCTCATCTCTCCTTTTGCCTAGACTGCCTTTTGTAGGTTTTCAATCTAGCATTTTTTTCTTTTTCTTTTTTTTTTTCTCGTTCTTTTTTCTTTGACCCTTACTTTTGCCTAGACCGCCTTTTGCAGGTTTTCAGCTTAGCGGGCCTGTCTCACACAAAGTACCATTTAAGCCTGTCTAAATTGGTGGTTCTTGAAATTCATTTCCATCCTGGTCTGATATTATTACAGTAGCAAGATCTTTTTGACTATGTGTGGTACATCCCAGTTTGGATTAAACTTTCCTCTTAGATCAAAGGGATGGGCCGAGTTTGTTTCACAACCATATCTCCCTCTTTGATCTTTCTTGGCTTCACCTTCTTATTAAAGGCTCTAGTTATCTTCCTTTGATAAGCCTGCATATGATACAAGGCTCGCATCCTCTTTTCATCAATCAAAGCTAGTTCTTCATATCTCTTATAGGCCCACTCATTTTCTAGGATCTCATCACTCTTAAGGATTTGACCTCTTGCTTAATGGATAGCACTACTTTAATCCCATACACTAAAGAGAATGGGGTTGCCCTCGTGGATGTCCTTGTAATACTACGATAATCTTAAAGAATATAAGGGAGTTTTTCAGGCCAATCCTTATATGTTTTGAACATTTTTTCCCAACTAGAACATTTCCATTCATATGGGGACCACACATTTCCTGCAAGTATTTCTTTCATTATTTGCTCAACTGTTTTCTATCACACATAAGAGTTTGTAGAATTGCCCCAGCTAAAGTAAGTCGAGTGGCTAATCCATGAATTGTTGCTCTATCTCTTTTGTAGGCTTATTGCGAGTATTCTCTCACTTCCAGAGACCTCCTTATGTCTTCATATCATTTTCCTTCTCCCTCTAGGTCCACTTGTGCTACTACTAATCCTTCATAGCATAAAATTTTACTCCTCATTAGGATAACTGGCTAAGTCAACTTTTGATCACTCTTTTCCTATAGCGACACCAGCGTGGCTTGGGAATCGGCCATCTGATTTTAAGCTCGAGGCATGTGCTTCTTGGTACTTTGTTAACAAGGCTATAAATTTATCTCTTTCTTCTTGGGTTAAATCTTCGGCTAACTTAATGTCTTTAGGATTATTTGGTGTACCCAAATTAATAGAGATCGATTTTGATGCATTAACAAAAATAGATTCTAAATGATTATGAATGCCATGCATATGCCCATTAGAATAAACATCAAACAAGTAAGCGGAAGAATTGGAATGTTATTGATCTTGGCCTCGAAATCTTTATCAAGTACATCAGAATTGGAAACATCAATATCACTACTGTGACCATTACAAAAGATAGACTCAAACATAGGGGTGTAGCTTTAGGTGTTTGGCTTTTCATGCAGTCCTCAGATCAATGGTGCTGATTTTCTGCTTTAGCTATTTCACATGTGGTAACCCCTAATCATATGTCAAGGTAATTGCCCCCTCTTTCAAGAACTTAGGAGGCTTTAGCTCTTCTTCCTCTTCTGTTAGCTCATAGCCTAAACCATGACTCGTGATCTGCCCCATCATCTCAAGAAAAGTCACCAGACCATCTATATTTTCTTCTAAGCCTGTGCTAAGAAAAAACTCCATCCCTTTCTTCATAGTAGCCACTTTTAGATCCATCTAGTTTTTATAGATCTTGACAACTTGAAAATCAGACACTAGTGGAACTAAACCATCTAGTCGTAATGCAACTACCTCCTCATCAAAATTGGTCCAAACATCTAAAGGACCCTCATCATAGCTAGAATTATCACAAATGTCAACAACCATTATAGACTGAGGTTCATTGAGCTTTTGGATGGGTTGGATAGGTTCACTGGGCTTTTTAATGGGTTGGATAAGTTCATTAGGCTTTTGGATGGGTTGGATAAGTTCATTGGGCTTTTGGATGGGTTGGATAAAGTTAATAATTCTGTTAGGGTTTTTTGGGGTGATGGAGATCATGTAGAGACCTGGTGTAGGTGGAAATTTTGACTAGGCATGGGTCTTTTGGGTTGATTTTCTGGGTCAATAATCCTTTTGGCATCAATTAGGTCTTAGATATCATGCTTAAGTTGAAAGCATCAGTCGGTGTCATGACTGTGGGCTTCATAGAACTGACAACATTGGTTGATATCATAGCTAGGTGGGAGTGGATTTAGTAGTGGTCTGGGTACTAAGAGCTATAGGAGGTCTTGAGCTTTGAGACGCTCCAAAACTTCGGATAAGGGTTATGCAGATTGGAAAAATCTCCTTAGGGTGTGAGACACAATTTGAACCTCAATAACTTTAATGCCACTTAATTGGCCTACCTTGGGGCCTCTTTCTAAAGTTGACCACAATTGTCTCTTCTAGCTCAAACATCTTGGCATTCAATATTTTGTTAAGCACGGCCATAGTTTCTTCCATCTTAAGTAGTGCAGGTGAAATCCTTACTAGTCTCTTCCCTTCCATAACCTAAGTGACCTGATTGGAAGTCTCTTTGGTGTGTTTTGAGGCTATGTTTGCTCAAAAAAATAGGATTTAAGGGTTAACCTAAGCATGCTATGTACAATGCAATGCATTAATGGAACATTTTTTTCTTTTTTTACAAAACCAAAACCAAACCATACCAATAGAACCAAAACTGAACCAAAACCAGACCATATAAATTGAACTAAAATCGGATCAAAGACTGAATCAAAACCAAAAAAAAAACTCCAGAACTGAATCTTCGCCCCCTTATACCTTCAACTCTCACGTGCAGGGTAAGAAAAAACTTTATCCTAAGCTATGGTACACTGGACACACCAACAGGGGGTGGTCCAGGACGACCTTTCCTCTATAAACAAATGATTTGTATCCTTAAAGTTTAACCATAAGTAAGCATCCTCTTGCTTAACATGGGTTTTAAAATGGACTTGGGCCTATACACACATTGGGTTTATGCATAGGCCTAGGTTCATCTCAACTACCACTAGAACTTATGGTTTGAACAGTAAGGATACGAATCCAGCATAACAAAAATCTACGGGGTACCTAGGGTTGAAATCTATGGCTCATGGGCTTCATTGGGTAGGAAAAGGGTGACCCATGCGAGAGCTTGTCCATTAAGCTGTAGGGTGTGGCTCTTTTATATACTCGAGGGTACGGGCATGGGGTGCTAGCATTCACCAATTCGTCATAGCTCAAGTAGAACCATGGTCTCCTTGGCTAGTACTAACGGGGCTAAAAGGGTAAAGGTGATCCGTGTGATAGTGTAGTGCAATGCAAAAAGTTTAACAAAGGAATAATATTAGACTAATAGAAACATGTTGGAGTAACTATCCATTTAGTCCCCAGTGGAGTCGCCAAACTGTAGGGGTGGGGCGTGAGGCGAAATATCATCCATTAGAATTATATAAAATGCACCTGTAATGCCGGGAAAGATGGTGGAGTCACAATGGTCTCACTTAAGTACCACCTCCTTAGACAGCATTTCCTAGACATGCACTTCATACAATCCTAATAGAATCAAACCACTGGTAAGTACCGTCTTCCCATAACACTACCACGGTACTAAGGATTTATGCCACAAAGGCATAGATAGGCAGTCGCCACCCGGTAATAACCGACATATTCGATGTTTCTTCCGAGGGTCATGGATGGCAACTTACTCCTGCGAGTTTCCACAACCGTCGTTACCATAGCCCAATGTCTAGGTTCGGGATAGTGGGTACGTAAGGGGAAGGTGTTAGGCACCCCTTACGCCTGGTCTAACCTCGTTAATTCGAGTGCCAGTCCTCTACTAATGTTTCTAGAAGTCTTGTTTATTATTCATTTATTAAACTTTATCCTAAAAATGCAATTCTAATCCTACACACGCAAGTAATTCACAAAAGGATTGTTGTTTACACACAATTTTCATGCACAAGTAATTCCTATCTATGGGGTTGCTAATTATTTAAATGATATTTACCAGATGACTAAAATTAATTTATTATTGAGAATTTAATTCACAAACAAATTCAATTTCAAATAACCCTACGTTTCTATTTAACATAATTAATTAATTTTCACCAAGTTATCCTAAGGATAATTAAACTAAGTTAATTATGTACATGTGTAATTTATTCTAATATCACATAAGGCCCAAACAATCACAACCTAATAAAGATTTCTAACATGCAAATTTATTTTACAATTACCAAGTATTAAATTAAATTTATTTACATGCCAATGTTAGTTTAATTTACAAACAAGATTAATTTTATTTACAAAATATTTATTTAAATTAATTACATGCAAAAGTCAGTTAAATTAAAAATAAAGTTAATTTTAATTTACCAAATAAAAGTTCTATTATTACTACAATTTCATGCCAATGGTTATTCGAGAAGTTTAGAGCTACTTACCTGTTGGTAAATGCAGTTGTCATTGGAGCAAGCTACCCTTAAAAAAGGGTCTTCTCTTCTAGTATGGCAATGATATCCCTGGCTTACTCCCGTTTAGCTCCATATAAGCTCCACGCAAATGCCCTCTTTGGTACTTACCTTAGGGCTACTTACCAATTTTGTTTGTAATAAAAAAATAAAGAAACTAAAGAAAATAAAAGGAATAAAGAAAATATTAATAACAATTTACATTGGATTCTAACTCTGGTCTCCTAAAGGGTTAAGACTCCTAATTAGTTACAACTATCTAATAGTCTAAGTCTTCTAACATGATCCAAACACTTCATAACACTTCTTGAATTAAAAGAACACAGAAAAATAGATCAAATATCAATTAAAACCTAAGAAAATACAAGAACATGCATAAATATACAATTTCTAAATTCTGGCAGATTAACGGTAGCAAGAAATCCGATTTTTTAAAAATAGTTGCACATGTCTAAAAATCATAAAAAAATTACAGAAGATAGCCTACATATCATACAAGATCATAAAATTTATAAATCAAATAAATCCCTAGCCGAATGGTCTACATAAATCGTAACTTTTCTAAGTGACAGAATCGTACTACTTTTTTGTAAAATTCATAACTCATTAACCACAACAGATATGAATGCAAAGCCAATTGAAAAAGATTCATAAGATTCTAAAGTTAATTTTAGACACTAGATTTGTACAAAAATATTAAGCAACAAGGGAGATATGGGCTCCACAAATCAGATATCCTGCAAATCAGATTTTACAGGAACCCTAACTTCAAACAGCCATAACTTACAAAATATTAAAGCTTTTTTAGTGATTCTTAAGCCTAAAATTAATGAAATTTTGTGTAGAATATGAATATAATTTTTACAAATTTTTTACAGATTCAGAAAATAAAGAAAAATAATAAAAATACGAGAGACAGAAACTAAACATGTGCAGAGTTGTGTATCCCCTCAAATTAAACATGATTACATGATCAATATGAACATATAAAATAAATTAAAGACAAAGAGCATAGAATTAAAATATTGTGTGGCATAGATCTTGAAAAGAAAACAATAAAAATTGACCTTCTAGAAATCTTGTATGAAAATCTTCTTGAAGAAAAGAAAAAATAAGGAAGAACTCAAAGAGTCTTGAATATCTCTAAATTTCTTATAGCTCTGAATTTTCTCTTCCTCTTTCCTCCCATCATCCTTTTTTCCCTTCTCTAGTAGGGTATTTATAGGGTTTTGGGAGAGAGGTGTGATAGGGTTTGGAGTCTTAGGATGATAAAGTTTAGATGACTTAAACAACTACAATTACAGAATTCGAATAAGACTGGGATATGGGTGAGGTGTTTCAACCAATAGGAAGACAGAAAAAAATGGAAGGCACCAATAGGGAATGAGGAAGAGGTGTGGTAGGATTTAGAGTCTTAGGGTGATAAAGTTTAGATGACTTAAACAACTGCGATTGCAGAATTCGAATAAGACTGGGATATGGGTGAGGTGTTTCAACCAATAGGAAGACAGGAAAAAATGGAAGGCACCAATAGGGAGTGAGGAAGAGAGTGGGGTTAAGGAGGAGAGAGATATTTTGTTATTTTAATTTTTAGAAAATAATTAAATGGGTCCCATTTAAAATTCCTAACTAGGCTTTCTTAGGCCCATAGAGCCCAATTAAACTTAATTAGATCCATTTAAGAACTACCCATATTAAATTTAAACAAAATAAAATTTTATTTAAATTTAATTAAATTAATTTTCCCAAAATTTTATTATTATTTTTATTTTTTTCAAGATCATGCCACGGAATTAATAATTCAGCTCCATGCCTCCAATTACATCTTACAGTCATATAATTTTTCATCATCGGGTTTCCCATGGCCTCAATGCACATGCTCATCAAAAAATAAGGGTCTACACACCCACATACCACATTTTGGTCACTAAACTTGTTGGTTTTGGTCATTTTCTCAAAGCTTAGGTCATTTTGGCAAAATTGCCAATTTTCGGTTTTGGTGCTCTGAAGTTGCACTGTTCCATTGGTCAATCTACTGTTGGAATTTGGCAAAACTTCCTTCATAGAAAATGTTCCTTATTGTCTTAAGTGTATTCTCATTTTTGGATCACCCCAATTGGAGTTTTGTAACTCAAGTTATAGCCAAAATACAGTTACTGTTTACGTGCACTGTTCATACTGCAACTATGGTTCTGGCAGATTTTTGGTCCAATTTCATTCAATAATTTGATCAAGTTAAGTCCATAATTTGGTCTAATTTCCTTTATACGAAATGTTCTACTATGTCTTAGGTTTCCATCGGTTCAAGATTCACCTAAATCGGAGTTTTCTAGAGAGAGTTATAGCCATTAGAACTTTACTGCTCAATGGTAATTCTGCAGAGGTGCAGGTTTAATAACTCAACTTTGCTCAATAATTTGACTAGGTTAATGGCATAATTTGGGGTGGTGTTCTTCATGAAAGTTTTAGATCTATATCTTATCTAATTTCTGGTAAAATTTCAGGTCAATTTGACCTGTCTAGCTCGAATTATGACTAAATGAACAGTTACTGTTTATTTAGTCAGTTTGGTGCAGTGGCAGCCTGCTCTCATTTCACTTTGGTCAATTGGTTCACCAAGTTTTAGTCAGTTTTTGGCCATGGTTCCTTAATGAAAATTGTGCTATTTTATGTCTATTTTCATCTCCAATTGGTGGCATATCAATTGGACTTGTAAAATTTCCGTTTTGGTCCTTCAAAGTTGGCTTGGTCATGCTGCCAGCAGCATGACCATGCAACCTCCGAATTTAGCTTCACTTCCAACAATTCAAACACATCTCCTTTGGTCATTATTGACCATTTTTCACCTCACACTAGGTCAAACATGCCATTTACTTATTTCTCCAAATTTTGGTTCACAAACCCTAACATTCAAACCCTAATTTCTAATTTATTAAAATTCATCAAATCAAAGTGTGCCAATCACATCTACTTGCTCAATTAGGCTTGTACACACATTTACCTGAACTAAAACACATCAACACTTCACAATCCCATGGCTGGCTGAAATTTACATCTTTGTTCTCATACATAATTTTCTCAATTTTTCATGTTATTCTATCCATTTCTACTCTAATTCAAACATTTTTACTTAAAGAAAAGGTTGGATCAACTTACTTCAATTGAAGTTTTTCCAAAAGCTCCAATTCTTCTAATTTCTCTTTCTTTTTGTTCTCAATAAGCTTGTCAAGATCCAACAATAAGATTTACATAAGAAATTTGTGGGATTTATGGGGTTGATTCAAGCTTTAAAAGCTTGATTTTTCATGGCTATGGAGGAACAAAGGAGAAAAGAGAGAGAGAAAGAGTGTGGACGGGAAAGTGGGAAGATGACCATTTTTTTTTCTTTTATTTTATAAACTTAGCTTATGGAAGACCACAAATCAATTTAATAAATAATTTAATTAATTTGTTTATGATATCATGCATGATGTCATCACCTTTGACTTTTCCATCTTCTTTCTTTTTTTTTATTTATTTTTTTCCATTAGTTCTTTAATTTAATTCTCGATTCTGAAATTTTCTTTTCTCCGATTTTATTTAACAGTTAGGTCAGGAGTCAGCTCTCGGGGTCAATTGACCAAATTGCCCCTCGCCGTTTCAACCCGGTTTGTAAATAATTTCATATTTCTTTCGGCTCCCTGACCTAATTATTTGACTGGCTTAACAGTTCTTTTTCGTGATTTTCTCTTTTCCACTGTGTTCATAAGGGTCCTAAGGACCGCAGCGTCACATTTTACGGTTTGAAATTTGAGTTTAAAATGACTTCACAGTCGTTCCCGAGGAGGTCACTCATCGCTGTGACTCTTGGCTCGTTTAACCTCTTATGTTCTGTTTTTCTTATTTATAGTTAACTAATTAAACATTACTAATTATTTGTGTTTATGGCTTCTCTAGTTGTCTTAAGTATGGTTCTAATCCCCTTAATTGTCCGAATCGACACCGGTCACCGGAACAGTGAAATCTACCAGGCTATGCAAACGGGGTTGTTACAGTTCGGCGGCCCCTCTCAGAACGTGATCGATATTATAGTCAATCCTAACATTCTCAGACGTTTCGAACGCGTTTCAGGTGTCAGATTTGGCATAAGTAAACTCGAACTTCGGGTTGCTCATTTTTTGCTAATACAGATTTAGAATAAAAATTCATAAAATATTTGTGTGTGATTAAAAATTATAATTCTTTTTGCAATAGTCTTATAACCCTATTAAGGACCGCGAGGCAAAATTTTAGAATTTTTAGAGCTCATTTGAGCGGTTTGTGCAAAAAGATTAATTTCAAGGATTAAAACATAATTTTTTATTTTGTGAGTTTTTGCTTGGATTGGATGGCCCAGGAGGGGCCCTGTACTGTTGATGAGACATGGGTGGGCCCTGTGTTGTTGATGAGATATGGGTTGAGATATGTGATTTTAGAAGTGTGATTTGAATCACTTTGCAGGTTGGGTAGGTCTTAGGTACAAAGGAGACTCTGTCAGATTTTCGGCACGACTTAGAGTGTCTTTAGTTCTTTTAAACTTGTATTGAGTCAACTGTATTAAATAATTATAATGAAGTTGTCAGGTGAGCCGAGACAGCCTTCGTCCTTGGCCCAGCGATCACAGTGACCTCGGTTCAAGTCTGTGAATAAAATATTAATTTTAATTATAATTTCTATATTATTATACATTTAGAGATGCCCATGCATCACTTATAAATATGTATCTATGTAGTTAAATATTAGACACGTTTTATATTATATTCTTAATTAATGAAGTGCCATTGATGTTATTTATAGTAATTTGGAGCAGTGTGCATGCTTGTGGTGTGTGGTATTGGATATGGATAGAACGGGTAGACGCGGCTTGAGAGACACTCGCTGGGACCTGGTCCTTTATGAATAAGTCATGGTAGGCACAACTCGAGATGATTTCGCTGACCATCGCATTTGGTTTATCAAGCGAAAGTCCGGCTTGAGAGACACTCGCTGGCAGAGGTTGGATTAAGAGAGCTGTATAGGGGATCAGCTCCCATATATGTACTGTTTGAACATTATTAGGTGTGTGAATGCTCCAAATTGCCTTTTTAATGTTATGACGTGATGTGTATGAAAATTTTGATGGTATTGCATTCCACTCCTTGGGATGCATTAGCTCTAGGTAGCTATAGAAATTGTAGTTAAAATTGGTATTTTACTCTCTGAGTCGAACGCTCACTCCTGTTCACCCTATTTTTTCAGGCTACAGGAGGAGACATTTTTCAGAATAACCTGCTTCTTTCCTCGCAGTTTATCAATAATTACTTAATTGTATTATTATTCTCTAAATTTGCAATTTAAAACTCCGCATGTACTAGCAGTAGTATTAATCTTGTTAGGAACTGTATGAATTTAAGTTTTTGTGTAACTGTACCAAAATTTTTTATGATTTTTAAATAGTTTGTAAATAATGTAACAGGGTTGAGCTGGGCTCCCCTAATATGAGTTTCTGATAATTATTGGATTAAATTGATCCGAAATAAAATTATAATAGTTTAATTTAAATTATTTTATATGCATGTTGAGCCTAAATTGTGGGTCTGGTCATGAGTTTAGGAATAATAAGGCTTACTACGGACATTGGGAGCTTTATGCCGGCCCAGGTCCTAGTGCCAGTTCGGCCCATAGGTTGGATTGTGACAAATGAGGTCTCAGAGCTTAGGCTCCAGATTTATGGGAAAGAGTATACTTGGGAGTGTAAAAGGAGTCTTGTTAAGATGTTACATGCGGAGTATAAGATCATGTTTCGTCTTCTTCTGTAATTCCTTGCTTCTAGATTTTACGTTATTCCTTGGATAGTTTAAGAGCACTTCAGTTTAGCATCTCGGTTTTGCAAAGTACATGGTGACGTAAAATAGATTTAGCAGACGTGTTGAGGTCTACCATGGAAATATGTACTCCAAGAAATGCTATATCTCTATCAGTATGGGTCTAAGTGGTGTGCCTATCTGGTGCTAGGCACGAGTATATAAAGGTGAGTTTTGATAGTATAGTTGCCCTAAATAAGGGTGAGAATACCACTTCTGGCAGTCGTTAGTGGATGACCCAGTCGAAGTAAGTTTATGATATCATTAGATTCAAGAGAAATAGGAGATTGGGAGACTTAGTTTGTCAGGACATATCGTAGTAACTATACAATATTCTCGATGTCCGCTCCGTAAGCTGTAGATTACAGTACTGAAAACGGATTATTGTATAGAGCTGCGCGCATCCCTGTGGTGCTTTATAATGAGGGTGTTTGCAGATGGCCTCTGTTTTAGTACAGTTATGCCAGAACAGAGTTCTATATTTGCAGAGGAGTTGGGAACTCCTGGTTAGGGGTCTAGAGTTAGAATATTGAAAGATCACAGTTGGGTGGTAACTAGAGTCAGTGACTCGGTTACCCTAGCATGAGCTAGAGTTACATCAAGAGTTGCCATCAGACCAGAGGTTGCGGATTAGTTGCAAAGTGAAGGTGACATCTATAGAGTGAGACCATCTGGTCTTCGGTATAGGATTTTATATAGTTTTTGCAGTACGATGGATGTTTTTCCTAGAGTGTAGTGAGAATAGTATCTCCTTTGTATGGCAACAAGATGCAGAATACGACTTTGCTCCTAAAAGGAGACAAGATGCTATGAATGATATTTGTAGCCTATGAAGTGACATTTTAAGAAATTTGCAGTATGATAAGAAAGCAGATAGCCTGACAGGGTTGAGGCAAAGTGGCAGATGCAATACCTCGGCGGCAGTCAGTTGTTATGTAAGGAATGATCTTATCCTTTCAGGAGGGACAAAAGGTTACTACTATTGATGGTGACCTACAAAATAGTGTCCCAAATGGGACTGTAGAGTGTGGTAAAGTGTAGTTGGCTCGGGTATCCTGGAAAGGATACGAGTTCTATTATAGGAATCATAAATGATCAAATCATGATGGATGTAAAGCCTTTGAATTGAATGACGGGTTTGGGGTGCCCAATATCTTAAGTTTTGGCTAATCGAGTAAACATGGAAAAAATAAAATTTTTGCAGAATCAGTTCTCAAGATAGTAAGGGTATTATGTAGGCTAAAGGATAGGAATATAGATCACACAATAAATGTATGACTGCAATTTTCTGAGTTCCTTTCTGACTTCATATTGTTCAAAACAATAGTATAAACTAATTATAATAGTGTTAGGAGTAATAAATTAGCAAAGATAAATCACAGAAGGCCAGTAGATAGAGAAAGTGCAGAATAAAAATTTGGATAATTAATTGCAGATGCAACATAATTTAAATGCCAGTGGAAATACTAGCTAAAGTGGTCAAAGGACTAAATTTGAGTAACACAGATATGTGATAACCTGGTAGAGACTCTGAAAGATACAATTAGCAAGTACAGTTGTCATGTTAGGGAGAAGGATGGAACTAGGGATAGAGTAGTCAAGTTCTATTTTGGGTAAGATAAAAAAAATAAATGAAAGGACAACCTGAAGGGCGCAGAATAAAAGGAACAAAGTTAAGATATAGGGTAGGCTAAGTGTTATTCTTGGCAAGGTGAATGACAAGGATGAAGAACCCAAAATGGGACCACATTAGTGAGAATAGTGATGGAGGTATGGAATCTAGTAATGTGATACTCATAGCATGATGTAATTGAGGTAGTGCCAGGGGCTAGAATATAGAGCTTGGAGTTGCATGATTGGATCATACTCTATCTATTCCCTATTCCTAAAGAGAAATGGACAGCAATGGGGCAAGATTCCTTTAACTTGTTAACAGTATCAAGAAGATTAGGCGATGAATACAATAATAATGAGTAAAAGCTAGAAGGTATGCGATGGTATTGTGAACTATCTAATTAGGCAGAGAAAGGAAATTAGTAAGTAATAACTTGAGTAAAAGTCAATCTAATAGATCAAATAGGTATGATGAGAGGAAAGAATGATAGACAATGACACATAGGCTTTAGGTTAGACTTTTGAGATAGTGATAAGGTAGTTAGAGGTTCATTATGAATGTCAGGCAAATGTCTTTAGTGTGGTCAGTAGAATCAGAGAACAGTGGAATGTCATCTATGATATACAAAGAGTTTGAAGAATAAATGTTTTTATCAATCTCTACATAGCTAGAGAAATAATGATCGCACTTGTCCCAATAATCTTCTTTTCTTTATCCTCAGTTTGTTTGAAAATTCGAGAATGAATTTTTCTAAAAGGCGGAAGAATGTAACCCAATTTTTCTAATAAATATTATTATTATTTTTCTTTTACTGAGCTAATAATGTATTTATATTTTATTCATGAATTTAAATTAATATTTTTACAATGGTAATTTTTGTTAAATGGGTATTATTTTTATATGTATTATTATTTTTATCATTATCATTATTATTATATTTATTTTTATCAGTATTATTCATTTATATGACTATTTTTAAACATCCATATTAAATGTTTAATAGAATATTATTTTATATTATTAACAATTAATTTAGTGATCATTATTATTATTATTATTATTATTATTATTATTATTATTATTATTATTATTATTATTATTATCAATTTAAATGTATTAAAGGAATATTAGAGACCCATGTGAACAAACAAGAAAAGTTTAGGGATTTCAATAAAATTAAAAGTTAAAAAAAAAAGAGCAGAGTTTAAAAAAAAAAAATTTTTGCAAACAACTCCCCCTCCCATCTCTCTCTCTCTTCTTCCCGTCTCTCTCGCTCTCCCTCTCCGTTCACTGCGTCTCCGGCCGACCTAGTGGTAGGTGACGGTCGACAAAGGTCCGGCGAGCTTCCAGCTGTCCCCAGCGGCACCGGCAACCCCCATGGACAACGAACGGTGGCAAAAGGCGGCCTCAATGCGCGCAGTAGCCGCGTCCTTTCAAGAGCAATTCTAGCGGTTTCTGGCAGCATTCTGGCCAGTGGAGGGTGGCGCTAGACTCTTGGGACCACGGGCTTCCCATCCCGACCGGCACTACTCCGTTCCATGGAGGTTTCTGACGAGTTTCAAAGAGAGAGAAAGAGGAGAGAGAAAATTGGGCAGTGGGCTTTCCGACAAGTTTTTGGTCAATCCGACCGTCAGATCGAAAATCCGAGGCCATCGATAGACTCAGGACGGCAATATCTTCTAAATAGGACTGGTTCCGCTCTGATCGGACACCGTTTGACAAAGGCGATAATCGGACGGTCCAGATCATTTAGTGAGATTTTAGAACTTTTTTGATTCCCAAAATTTAAAAATAAATTTATGATAATTATTAACAAAATTTGGACTTAATTTAGGTGCAATCAGATCGAGGATAGGTCATCAGCACAAGGACTGTATTTTTAGCCAGATCCGACTATCCGGCGGCCCGTCTCAGAACGTGATCGATATTTTAGTCAATCCTAGCATTCTTAGACATTTCGGAAGCGTTTCAGGTGTCAGATTTAGCATAGGTAAACTCGAACTTCAAGTTGCTCATTTTCAGTTAATACCGATTTAAAATAAAAATTCATAAAATATTTGTGGGTGATTATAAAATTATAATTCTTTTTGCAATAGTCTTAAACCTTATTAAGGACCGCGAGGCAACATTTTAGAATTTTTAGAGCTCGTTTGAGTAGTTTGTGCAAAAAGGCTAATTTTAAGGATTAAAATGTAATTTTTTATTTTGTGAGTTTTTGCTTGGATTGGAGGGCCTAGGAGGGGTCCTGTGTTGTTGATGAGATATGGGTTGAGATATGTGATTTTAGAAGTGTAATTTGAACCACTTTGCAGGTTAGGTAGGTCTTAGGTACAGGGAAGACTCTACTAGATTTTTGACAAGACTTAGGGTGTCTTTGGTTCTTTTAAACCTGTATTGAGTCAACTGTATTAAATAATTGTAATGAAATTTTCAGGTGAGTCGGGACAGCCTTCCTCCTCCGCCCAGCCGCTACAGTGACCTCGGTTTAAGTCTGTGAGTAAAATATTAATTTTAATTATAATTTCAATATTATTATACTTTCAAGCATGCCCATGCATCACTTATAAATATGTATCTATGTAGTTAAGCACTAGACACGTTTTATATTTCATTCTTAATTGATGAAGTGCCATGGATGTTGTTTATGATAATTTGGAGCAGTGTACGTGCGTGTAGTGTGTGGTATTGTATATGAATAGGAAGGGTAGACGCGGCTTGAGAGACACTCGCTGGGACCCAGTCCTTTATAGATAAATCGGGGTAGGCACGGCTCGAGATGATCTCGCTAGCCCTCGCATTTAGTTTATCAAGCGAAAGTCCGGCTTGAGAAACACTCGCTGGCAGAGGTTGGATTAAAAGAGCTGTATAGGGGATCAGCTCCCATATATGTACTATTTAAACATTATTGGGTGTGTAAGTGCTTCAAATTGCCTTTTTGCTGTTATGATTTGATATGTATGAAAATTTTGATGGCGTTGCATTCCACTCCTTAGGATGCATTAGCTCTAGGTAGCTATAGAAATTGTAGTTAAAATTGATATTTTACTCTCTGAGTCGAACGCTCAATCCTGTTCACCTTATTTTTCTAGGCTACAGGAGGAGACATTTTTCATAATAACCTGCTTCTTTCCTCACAGGTTATCAATAATTGTATTATTATTCTCTAAATTTATAATTTAGAACTTCGCATGTACTAACAGTAGCATTAATCTTATTAGGGACTGTATGAATTTAAGTTTTTGTGTAACTGTACCAAAATTTTTTATGATTTTTAAATAGTTTGTAAATGATGTAATAGGGTTGAGCTGGGCTCTCCTAATATGAGTTTCTGATAATTATTGGGTTAAGTTAGCTCGAAATAAAATTATAATAGTTTAATTTAAATTATTTTATATGCATATTGGGCCTAAATTATAGGCTTGATCATGAGTTTAGGAACAATAAGACTTACTACGGGCCTGCCCGGGCTTTATGCTGGCCCAGGTCTTAGTGCCGGTCCGGCCCATAGGTTGAGTCGTGACATAGCAGGCCTAAATAATAAGCTAGAGACCCTAAGTTAGGAATTTGCATAAGAGTTGCAATGTCTCTCTTCAATGAAGGTGCTATATTAGGACTAAAGGTTATATCTGATTTATTTCGATTAATTCTCTGCTCAGATACTTCATTGTACTCAGCTAAAATAGCCTTGATCTGATTTGCCTCTTCCATTGAAGCTATACGAAATAAAATGATATCATCAGCAAAAAGGAGGTGAGATAAGATGGGGCAGTGTCTGTTAATTCTATATCCCTGGATTGGTTGTCTTCTTTGGGCCTACTCAAGTAATCTGGATAACACATCAGATATTAATAAAAATAAATATGGTGAGATTGCATCACCTTGCCTTAAGCCTCTGGTTGGGTAGAAAAATTCAGTGCTGGTTCCATTGATTATTACTGAGTATCCAACAGATGTTATAAATTGAGCAATCCAGTTGATCCACCTTTCACAGAAACCCAACTTCTTCATGACAGCAAACAAGAAACTCTAAATCACGCAATCATATGCCTTGTGAATGTCAAGTTTAATAGCCATAATTCCTTCATTCCCTCTCCTCATTTTCTTAATACCATTGAAAACTTCATACGCCATTATTATGTTGTCTTGGATGCTCCTATTCAGCACAAAGGCAACTTGAAGGGAGGAAACGATACCGCTAAGCCAAGGCTTCAATCTTGATGCTAACAGCTTTGAAATTATTTTGTAAGCAAAGTTGCACAAGCGGATGGGTCTATAATCGGCAAAAGAGAGAGGATTCTTGCCTTTTGGGATAAGCACAATATTAGTGGAATTCAGCTTGGTAGGAAGAAAACCAGAGTTCCAAAAATCCTGGACCTGGCTGATAATAGTCCCTTTTACCACCTCCCAATGTTGTTGATAAAAAATTCCTTGGAAGCCATGTGGTCCCGGGGCTTTATATGCCCCCAAATTGAAAACAACAACCTTAATTTCCTCCTCTGCAATTGGAGCACAAAGCACCTCATTGACCTCATGGGATAACAAATTTGGGATACACTAGAGAACCGAATTCGAATTTCTGACTTGACTTTCTGAAAAGAGATTTTTATAGAAAACCCCTGCTTCTTAAAGAATGGCCTGAGCATCACTTATTTCACTTCCTCTACTATTGCGAATGGACATAATTTGGTTCCTTTGCCTTCTGTGGTTGGTGGCAGCATGAAAAAATCTGGAGTTCTTATCTCCATAAGCTAACCAATTGATCCGAGATTTCTGAAACCAATACTATTCTTCCAATTTTCAATGTAATTTAAGTTGCCTTTTAGTATCTTCAATCTCTGCTTGATTGTCTTGGATCATAGCTGAAGACATAAGAGAATCTAAATGGCTCGATAACTCTTTGATATGCCTTTGAGAAATGCCAAATCTCCTTCTGCCCCAAGCGGATACCACCATTTTACATCTTTGAAGTCTATCCATTAAAACCCACATCTAGAGGAAAGGATAGCCAAACTTCCTTAACTATCTCAGTACATTCTGTGGAAGAAGACCATCTCACATCATATTTAAAATTATGCATAGGATGCTTGAATTTAGCACAGAGGATGAGAACCAAAGGCTTATGGTCAGAAGCACCAAACTTCTTATGGATAAGTTGACTATGAGGATATAGAAAACGCCATTCCTCATTAACAATCACTTTATCTAATCTTTCCATAACATTAGCTCTCCTTTGTTGGTTGTTAGTCCAAGTAAAGAGGTCTCCCTTAAAAGAGAGCTCAGAAAGTTCCTTATCAAAAAGGAACTCATGATAGGCTTGGGCAATCCGGCCATTAATTCTCCTTCTTCCCTTTTTATCAACAGCTGAATTGCATATATTAAAATCCCCCAAAATACACCATGGTTCACCATTCTTTAAATCCAGCATCCCCAAGTCATTTGAAAAAGCTATTCTACCATTTATCATCGGATCACCATAAACAAACGTAGCATGCCAAGGGCTTGGATTATCAATCAGAGTGTCAATCCACTGTTTAGACTAGTGGAGGATCTGAACTGAGGTATCTGCATGCCACCACAAGCCAAGCCTCCAGATAGACCTTCTGGTTCAACGTAAAATAAGCATTGCAACACAATCCCGGGTTTATTTGAATAGATCAGCTCCCTCAGAGCATTCATTGTCAAGGGTTGCCCGGTCCCTTGACAATTCCAGCAAATGATATTCATGGCTTTCCTAATGGCTTTAGGCCAGCCACCGAAGCCTCAGATAATTGTAAAGAATTCAATTCTACCTCCACATCATCATTTTCCTGTGATAGATCATGGCTTGTTAGTTCTTCCCCCACCTGCATTTGCCTCATACACCTTCGAGCAAGTTGTTTGATTCGAGTTTTCCTCATACCAGTCCTTCCCTTTCAAGTTTGGGTCCAGGGGATGGACTATTTTTGCTTTAGGGGAAGGGTTTGGGGGGTGGACTGGATTAAAGTAACAGGCTTGGATACTTTGCAGTGCCAGGATAGGGCTAGCTTCTGGGATGTGTATGGGTTCATGATAGGGATGAAAAAGAGGACATAGTGGGTATGTTGGGCCAAGGGTCTGATTGTAAAGATTTTGGGACTTCTAATTCCTTAGGCTTTATTCGGATGGAGTGAGAGAAGGGTAATTAATGAAAGGATAAGGGAGAGTAAAGAAAGGGAAGGGTGAAGAGTAGGGCTGAGAAGTTAATCTTTAATTTATAAAAATTTATAGTGATTTATATAGTCAAATCGAACTAAATCGAACCGAATCGATTTTTGAATTAATTTATTTTTATGGAAAATTTATGAATTATATTTAATTTTATATATATTAATTATTTAATTTCATTGATTAATGGTTATTAAGTTCAAACCAAAGTTAAAATTAGACCAAATAACTTGAAAATCAAGTCTAAATTAAAAAATCAATCAAAAATCAAATTTGATTCGGTTGTTCACTAATTTCGGTTCGGTTCGGTTTCTAAAATTGGCGGTTCGGTTTTGATAATTTAATTCGGTTCGGTTCGATTCGGTTTGAACCGATTGCTCACCCCTAGTGAAGAGGGTTACAATAAAAAAAATCTCGTGTTTGGAAAGAAGTGAATTAATGGAAAAATAAGAAAATGTAATGTATATTCTTCATGTTTGGAAAGAAGTGAAAAAATAATAAATAATTATTAGAAGTATAAAAATACCATTTTTTATTAGATAATTTATTAAATGGTAAACTCATTATGATAAATATTAAATTTACAAATAATAATGTCCACTATAAATAAATCATAAAATTAATAAATCAAAATAATAATGCACAAATCTAACAAAGATTGAATAAAAAATGAATTATTTAGAAAAAAAATAATAATTGAAGCAAACCATTGAAAGAACAAATAAAAAAATGATAATTAAAGTATAATAATTATAGCAAACTATTTAAAAACAAATGATTGAAAGCAGAGAAACTATGTATGGCCATTTGAGAGAAAAAATATTTATTTATAGTGATACGCTAAATTTATTTTTAATTGATATAATTAAATTTTTAATAAAAAATTAAGGATACAATAGAAAAAATAAAAAATAAAGTAATTTTCAGCTCTCATCTCTCCCTGCTTACACCCTGATTTGGAGTGTAAAAAAATTGGGATTTGAGAGGTAAGGGAGGGTAAACTTTACTCTTACTTACCCTTATCTTTTACTAACTCACCTCTTTCCAAACATGAGTATAATCATTACTTACCCCTCTTTATCCTTATTTACCCTTCCCTCACCCCTACCCAAACAGAGCGTTAGCTTTCTTTGAGGATTCTAGGGACAGTGGATAGTGCTTTTGTTTTAGAGACGATGTCTCATGATGACTAGCTTCTATTACATGGGTGGATGTTGACTTGCTATTGGTTTCATGATGGAGTGGTGAAGTGGTTTTTGGCACCAGATCTGACAATAACGAAGGGACTTGTATGTTCCGAGGGTTCTAAGGAAGGTGATGGCAGGAAGCTTCCTTTTGACAGAAGTTTCAAGAGTGTGGTCTTGGATTGTGTGTTTTTGTGGGCTAGAATGGTTAGGTTCTACTGTTAGGTGAAAAGAAGAAACTTGGATATCTGGGTTTTGAGGTGTACCTGATAATTGTGGCGCTTGAACTATGACGATTGAGCACTTGAGGACTGGTTTGGTGGTTGATCTGAATTTTGGTACTATTTCTTAGATGAAAATATTTCAACTTGCAGCCAATGCCCATATTCCTGTCTTTTTCCCCTGTTCTCCGGTCCCAGAACCTTTGAAATATTCAGGCAACTCTGGATTTGATGGCCCAATAACCCACATACATGACAAAACTCAGGTAATCATTCATATCGAATCCTGACTCTTTCCAGTTTGCCATGTGCTTTCTTATTTGTGAAACCTTCCCAGAGAGGCCAAGTGACATCCACTTCAACCTTCATCCTTAGGCAACTCCCAACGGACACATCAAAATTTGATTCGAAATCAATTTCCAACAGACCCTTGAACATCTTGCTAATTTGAATTGCATTGGTTTTAGTCTTTTGATTAAGGCTATGTTTGGATGAGGTGAGGGATGAGTAATTAATGGAAGAACAAGAGAGGGTAAGGAAGAGGAATGGTGAAGAGGGTTACAGTAAAAAAAATCTCATATTTGGAAAGAGATGAATTAATGAAAAGATAAGGAAATGTAATATATATATTTTTTATGTTTGAAAAGATGTGAAAGAAGGATAAATAATTATTAGAAGTATAAAAATATTATTTTTTATTAGATAAATTATTAAATGGTAAATTCATTATGATAAATTTTAAATTTATAAATAATAATGATCCATTATAAATAAATCATAAAATTAATAAATCAAAACAATAATGCACAAACCTAATAAAGATTGAATAAAAAATAAATTATTTAGAAAAAAAATGATAATTGAAGTATAATAATTAAAGCAAACTATTGGAAGAATAAATAAAAAAAATGATAATTGAAATATAATAATTATAACAAACTATTTAAAAACAAATGATTGAAAGCAGAGAAACTATGTATGGCCACTTAAAAGAGAAAACATTTATTTGTAGTGGTACGTTAGGTTTATTTTTAATGGGTATAATTGAATTTTTAATAAAAACTTAAGGATACAATAGAAAAATAAAAAAAAAAAAGTAATTTTCAGTTCTCACCTGTCCCTGCTTATATCCCGATCCCAATTTGAGTTGTAAGAAAAATTGAGATTTGAAGAGTAAGAGAGGGTAAGCTTTACACTTACTTACTCTTATCAATTACTAATTCACTCCTCCCAAATAGGGGTATAATAGTTACTTACTCCTCCTTATCCCTACTTACTCTTACTCCTCCTTATCCCTATTTACTCTTCCCTCACCCCATCCAAACAGAGCATAAGAGATAACTCTTGTACCTGAATCTAGAAAGGGCAGGAGGAGAACTCCATGTCCTCCACCTTCGGGGTCGAGGACCAATTTTTGAGGATAAGGAGCTGATTCGAAATTGACCAAGGAATACCACCCATCACTCTCCTCTTGTCCCTTTCATGTGCAAAAGAAAAAAGAAAAGTATTCTTCACTTCCGGAAGAGATTTCACTTGGAAATCAAAGGCTAGATTCCACACATTTTTTAGAATATTTTTGACATGAGAAGCTGGAAATATTTTTGATGGAACAAGTTTCCCTGCGAAAATAAGGTTGGACAGCGTTTCTACGGCATTGTCATCCGAATTTAATTCCAGAGTGATATCAGACGAAGAAGGCTGGTTTGTCTTCGTACACAGCTCATTTATTGGAGATTGAGGCAGATCCATAACCATTGGTGATAGCAGAAGAATCAAAGGTTCATTTAAGAGAGGAAAGGAGAGACAAAAGCAAAGGGGATCGGAGTATTTGCTTCTGATAGGAGGCGTAGAAAAGTAAAGCTGAAGGATGACACTCGGGGAAAGTAGACTAAAACTGGACAAGTTCCCCTCAACAAGAGAGAACACTACTAATCCTTCAGATAAAACTTGCCTGTACCATTTTATGACTTGTTTGGCTGATATCTAAATAAAAAATTAAAATAAAACCAATGGATAAATCCTAATTATTAGATAGAATCATCCACATGCTACGCAATAACTCAGCTGCTAAAGTCGTCTAATCTTGGGATCATTCTCCAGTCGCCATACAATGGAGCTGGCAGAGAGAGACCTGTACTCTCCTTGCACTTTATCTCCGTAAACAAGCACATCTCTTTCTCCAAAAAAAAAAAACAACCACATTTCTGAATCAACAGCTATTCAATTCATAACATGCATCATAATAACTCCAAGATTAGTAAGTTGGTAACGGTGGGGAGTTTTCTTTCTTAGATCAGGGTTTGATTCTACTGAGCACTATAACATTATTTACTCCGGATGCATCAGGTTAATGTAGAGAAATATGGAAGAAACTTAATCTTGATGCATGAAAGCTGATCGAGAATACTCTGATCATCAATTTTAAAAAAAATTATATGCATAATATTTTGGACACAAGAAGTTCATTTTATCATTATGGAACCAGTCTAATGCAAATATACCTGCAAACTACACCCAAATTCTAAAGTTTATCATGCTTGTGTGTTGCACCAACTATGAGTGGTACTATGAGATCATCATGACAGGAATCACGCACTACGTATTTCCAACATTTTAAAGATTAATTGCAAAACAAAGAGGAGATACGCCAATTTTCATTCATTTCACTGGTAGAAAAGAGACGATCAAAAGTTTCAATCCCATCTGATGTGACTTTCACAAGTTGTTCTAAAACACTGCCTGAAGTAATTTATATCCTACCAGTTACAATAACATGAAATTAATGTTAAGTTTGAGATTGCAATCTCAATGATAATTTAGGAGAAACCAGCATCCTGGAACTTTTATCTCCATGATCTGAAATCTGACAGCATAAGTCATGACAGCCCAGATCCTGGAGAAAACAACAAAAACTAATCAGAACATGACAGGGAGCGAGTACTTTTTGCAGCGTGACAAAAATTTCATCATGGTTTATTGGTTAACAGAGAACTATTAACAATGCATCAACCAAAAATTTATACCCCTCCGTAATAATTACTAATAACTTCTCCTTCCACAACTGCAGTCCACTTTTGCAAAGCAATTATCAAATACTGTATGTTAAAATTTGTGAAGCATGAAGCCAAGAAAATATTCATGACTGAGATAGATGTTGAACCAGATACAGACCTTCCTTGGCAAGTGAACTTATCAAGTTGAAAATGATGATTGAATTTCAAGCAGTCAGTTCAACTGACTAGAGTAGAAGTCACTATCATATGGGGTTCTTAACAGCTGGAACTCTTGATTGTAATTGCTGTTATAATTGTTTGTAGTCAAGGTATGCACCCGAGAGTCAGTAGACTGCTCAGTCCTCCAATGATCAGACGAGGCAAGTGGCACGCTTTGAGGCATAACATGCAGCATGGACTGAGGCATGCCTGTGTGACTGGTGCGTGCAGACTGCTCATGTGAAATGGATTTTTGCTCACACGAACCCCATGAGTTAGTTGACAGAAGAGAGAGAGCACGATGAAGATCCTGTGTCGCATCCACATTAGGTGAGATAATTGATTCTTCTAAACCTGCAAAGTTCAGTTATCTATCTGAAACATCAATTTAGCAAGACACGCAACACTGCAGACAAAAAGGAAAGGCCAAGCACAAAAATGCCTATCATTATGCGCTAGGATTCACCGCATTTGTTCTCTTTCACAAAGCCTGACGTCTTCAAATTTCAAAATCATACTTCAGTTATATTTAATTGTGTAATCATATAGCCATATTATTATGCCAAAGCTCACCCATATTATTTCATCTCGACATATGGTAAAATCCTTAATTGCTTCCATTCAAAAACTGACAACCTTAGCCTTTAGTTTTACTCCAAATTCACAATCAAAGAACTTATCACATTATCATGTAGGTTATAAGTCCATATCAAGTCTCTATTAAAATTCTGAACTTGTGAGACCATTATCTTTTCTGTTGAACAAATTGAAAGAGTAACCTGAAGCTCATAAAATTACTCTTTAAGCAACATGTGAAACCACCTTCTGGTAATTTAAGCAGACAAAAGGAGTTGACCAAAGTGCATGCTTGATATAACATCAGTAAGCATGGACTTAAACTGGTGAATCAAATAAGTCAGTTGTCATTGTGTTTGGGTCTTTCAAAAGAGAACATGCTCTTGTTATATCTTTAGACATTCGCTTCCTTAAATAGTGGTTACTAGAGCATAATGGGCTGTAGATGTTATGTGGAAAATCTTGCTAAGCACTCACTCATAAAGGTATAAAACTTGAACACATCATCAACAGTTCAAATTTTAATGATGTAATCGTAAAGCTTATTTCCTAAAACATAGAACAAACCTTGGTTGAGAACCTCAGCTGTTATGACCTTGGATTTGGATGGCAACAAGCTCTTGGAATCATGAGGATGCATGGGAATGGAAGTTCTCAGATCATTACCAGGCAAATGCAGCTGCCCATCAATACCTCCTTTTGCAGGTTTTGTTACATATTCTTTTGTTATCGTGAACTTTGAGCTGGATGTGCCTTCCCATGTCAAATTTTCATTAGGCCTGGAATAAACAAGTGGGGCCCTGTTCCAAACAAGACTCATCTGTTGCCTCTCATCTGCACAGGCAAACACAGATCAAGCTGTCAAGTCAAACTGCACAAATGGGTATGCATAAGCTTCCACAGTGTTTCAGACCTAGCAATTCTCACCTTCAGATAAATTGTTTGCACTAACATTGTTTGCACTAACGACATTAATAGCAAGTAGGAATCACAATAACAAAAGATTCTGTTTAAACTAGAAATTAGTAGTGAATGTCTTTGTTAAGGCAAAGGGACAAATCTACCTTAAAATTCATAGAGCTTCATTTCAGAGTATATGCAAAATTCATGAAACTTATTAAAACACATGTCAATATCGATAGCCTGTTCTTATTACAGACCAAAAAGTCATCAAACTCTGAATTCAAAACCAGTACCATATAATGAAGAAGACAGTCTTGCAGGAGTCAATTGGACTGATTCTGGCTGTGGTTTTCGACGTCTTGCATTGTGATCAGAAAGACGCCTGCGGCAGCTTCTCTTCTTTTCATCAAACTCTGACAGACCATGGAATCTTTGACACCAATGACCAAGAAATCATCATCATCTCAATTGATCAAATGAGGTAGGAATTATTACTAGTAACAAATGAGGGAAATGCTATAATTCACACAAATTACCATAATTAATTGACAAGAGACAGAACAAGCAGTAAAATGGACAATCTGAGATCTCATTATCTTCAACATTCAATCATTTACTAATTTTATCAGAAGCCTTACCTGCTACACTGCTGGCAAAACCTGCGTTCCACACCAGCTACAGTGACCTTTGGGGATTTTGAATGACTTTCACAAACTCTATGTTTCCGATGATAATCTTTAGCTGATGAGAGATCAAGGTTACAGCCTTCTACTTGACAACGTGGGGCAGGTGAAGCCTGACCACTGGACTTGGATCTCTTTGAAGGAGAAACAGAAGATCCAGGAGTCACAGAAAATGATGAAGCTTTAGCATTACTCCCTGCACAAACATCTTCAAAGTATGTCCGTTTACCTAGCTTCAAGCCTAGCAGAGGCTCACCTGAGCCAACTGAAGCCTCAAGAGTAGAAGAAATACCAGTTGGCTTTGCATTTATAAGGACTTCCTTATTGCTGGAATCTCCTGGAATAGCTTCAGAGGCCTCCAAAGTAAATTTGGATGTTTTCACTTCCCCAATTGATGACGAATTTGTGGAAGCTGACTTTGAGCTCTTCGATAAGGAAGCAAGTCCCAAATCAGAACCAGAACCACCACCACTACCACTTCCACTCCCGGAAGAGTATAAAGACCCAGAATCAATTCCTGTCTCTCCATCAATCTCCCACTCGGGCAATCTTAACTTCTTAGGATGTTCACTTGTTGCATTAAACATTATAAGGTTCTCCCAGTCCCACTGTATGGGGGGTTTTGTATTCCACTCCATCAGTGAGAGAGAACTCATAGAATAACTTCACCAATTACAGTCGCTTTTATTTAACGCAAAAGCAACCAGATGCCAGATCCTGCAAAAATTAGGACATCTACGATTATAGCTTGTCAATAAAGCAGGAATAGAACTGCAAAATTAATCAAGGAAAAATCAAACAGAATAAAAATTCTAGAAAAGTACAAAAGTATTGCATACTGCATATGACCTAAAAACCCAGAAAAAGAGCTTACTGAATCAAAAGGGGTCAGTCATACCTGTTTAACTGAATTAGCAGAGCCAAGATTTAGTCGCCCGTAAAAGAATAGAGTCCGATCTGTCTGTTACAGATATTGCAGAAACAGTCCCAGCCGATGAAGTGCTCAAATTCACCAAACTGAACGACTCCAAGGATTCAACCAGAGTACCAGACAGAACTTTTAACTGCAAGAAATCAGCATCTGCAGAAAGAAACTAGATTTCCAACCCAGCAAACTCTGTAGCAAAAAATAACCTCCATCTCAATCTCCTTTAATAGGTACATCCAACCAAAACCAATTAAAGTAACAGATTTTCAATCCAGTTATTCCCAGAACCTAAACATATTGAAACAGAAACTTCCCTTCCTCTCATAACTTGCTACCTAACATGTTCACCACCATTCATATCAATAAAAAATGCAAATCTCCCCTTTTAATCAGAATAAAACTGTTCCCCAATTCTTGCAACACTTCTACTTGATAGTAGTTATGGCAAATTCCTACAAGAATTTTTACCGTTATTTATGAAACTCATCTAACAACCATCTCTCTCTCCTCCAGTTATATGCAACAAGAACTAATTGTGGGTAGAGGAAATGTTTAACCTTTTACCATCAAAGTGGGATCCGTACTATGAAACCTTCAAGTGCAATTATTCACATTGAATATGTTTGGGCTAAATCAGAGAAGTAGGGCCCTGAATAAGACTCATACCCATTCATCATTATTAAACAAATCTGTTCCAGAGAGAAGAAAGAAAAAAGAAGAAAACCCAAAATAGATCAATAATTAATCGCTTTCTCCAACGACCACCTTCTAAAAACTTGATAAGAAAATAAAAAATCAATAGCCAATCAACAAGCTGACCAAATCTACCAATAAAAGACAACAACCCAGTTATTATCTTGCTAGTTTTTTACCCATTTACGGGGAAAAAAGAAACAAGAAAAAGGACCAGAACAAACAAGCTACTGTGCTAGCCTTGGGTCCCCTACTATTTATGGTTTTTCTGCAGAGGAATATCATTGGATATGAAACGACGCAGTTTTTTCAGCTTCCACTTTCCCGAGGAAAATTAAATTGGAACAGAAACAAAGATAAGAAAAGAAAAAAAGAAAAGCATCTTTTCCACAGTCCAGAAAGAAAGCAAGCATTCAACATTTCTACTTAATGGAACTATTCAGAAAATGGTGTTTCAATCTCAACCACAAAAAACCTGAAGTTTCACCAAATTTAGCAACCCAAAAAAAGCTCCTTCTGCCTCTTTCGATCCCTTATCATAATTATCAAACTGAACAGTAAAAAATCTCAAAAAATGAGGGGAAAAAACACTACCTGTCAGCTAAAAGAGCAAAGAAGGCGATTGATTAGGTGGAAGAGGAGATGGAATCTGATAAAGATGGAATTTTTCCGTGATTTATATTATATTTTGATAATGGAAATTAGTCAGAAAAGAAAGTGAAGTGGAGGTACAAGTACCCAGTTGGCTTTTTTTGGACGGTTTAAAAGCGTCATCATTGTCAGTGGCGCAGAATGAATGGGGAAGAGCAAGGAGGGTAGTTATGTATGCTCTGGACTGAGTTGATTCGAGTTAAGTCGACTCAGCCTTTACGTTGACTGCATGTCTTGCTTAACACGAGAGGCAGAAGAAAATTAAAAAAAAAATTAAAATATCTAAAAAAAATTAAAAAAAAAAAAAGAATTTTCTTGGTTTTGGGTTGATTGGTTGTTGTGCAAAAAAACAAAGTGTTTTTTGAATATCCGTTGTAAAATCCAAGATAAGATCACCTCTATTTTTCATCACATGTACCAAATCTGCTACTTTTTTTTCCCAAAAAAACTCTAATTATGTAATACATGTTAATTTGAGAAGAGTTTAAGTTGGTCATATGAATTTTATTTTTTTTTCTTTAAAAATGATTAATAATTAATTTCTTTTTTATTGTAAAAGTAAATTATTATAATTAAAAATGTATTTTATTATAAATTTAATGTGTAACATTTTTTAATTTATATTTTATAAAAAAAATTATTTGTCAATAAATGAACTAATATTAAATTTAAAATTTTATATTAGCATGTGGTACAAGTTTGACTATTTGATACACAGTCATCGTGATTTTAAATTTCTGTATGTTCATTCTCTTTGAAAAAAACAAAGGTGCTTTTAAAAAACAAAGACGGGTATGGTGGGACTTATGAATAGACCTAGACCAGAACCAGAAGCATCGGCAAAACCCGTAATATATTATTAAGCATAATTTTTAATTTTATAAAAAAAATAAAATTTTTAATTATAAATTGTATAATAAATCAAATTTCACAATAACCATTTTAATGATAATCATATTAATAGAATTTTAGAAATTAAAAAATGAAATAAAAGTATTAATAAAATTTATATGCTAAAATTTCAAATTTAAGTCTTTTAAGTAAATAATATATTTTTTAATTATTATATTAAATTAAATTTAATGAGTTTATATTTAAAAAAATATATATAAAATAAAAATAATTTTATATACTTAAATTGAAATGAAAAAATATAAAATATATGGATCAGAAGGGAAGAAAAGATTCCATTAGGCGACAACTTGGGCCAGTTGACATTATGATATCAAGAAAAAGAAGGTGGGAGTTGATGAGAATTAATTAATAATTTAATATCATATCAAATCAACCTAAGATGTGATCGAACTCAACAAAAAATATTCACAGCCTCTATATATATATATATATTTAGGAGATGGGTCATGCCATTTTGAACAAATTTTAATATTATAAAATTAATTATTGTTTATGATCAAGTTGGTCATATAAAATACCATTCCTATGTGGATTGAAGTTGGCACCTCGTTAATTAATGAAATAATCTTGTAAAAATTTCATGCTTGGCTAATCAAGATTCTTTTACTAGAAAATTTGTTAATTCCAAAGGAAGTGAGAGATTATTAAAAATTATTTTTTAATTTAAATTTTATATTTTTAATTATAAAAATTTAATCAATTTTTTAATTTTCCTTTTTAAATGCATATAAAAAATATTTTATTTTTTTAAAAATATATTTTAAATTTAATCTCAAACAAGCCCTAAAATTGTATAATTTATTAGCACTAGTTGCTTTGAATTTAGTTAAAAGTTCAAACTTGAATTCTTAAAAATGATTTTAGTATTCTGAACTGAATCGACACTAGAACTTAGGTCAGCATAAGACACCCAAAATTCGTAGTAAGCTTAACTATTCCTAACCCAACTATAAGATCCACAATTATAGTTTAATTTCAAGAAAATAAATGGACAGAGTCTAACATAAATTGAACTGTCTAACAGAAAATTTTTAGCTCATCTGATCTGTAAGCACGATAGATCCAAATATGAGGAGCTCAGCTCACCCTTACAATTCTCAAACAAATAAATATAATCCAATGAGAGCTCAGTTCTCCCATACAAGCACAGTCACATAATAAATCTTATAACATCCAGCTGAATAAGTTATTATAATTTTATAAAAGTCTAATACACTACTGGTACATGCGGAATTCTATAATATAAAATAAGGAAATAAAACGCAATGAAACTACTTCTGGTAAACCTGCAAAAAAACAAAGCAGGTTAATTTCAAAGGGCCCTTCTGTCACCTAGGGAAAAATAGTTGAATAGGAATAAGCGTTCAACTCATAGAGTAAGATATTGACTTTAAATACAATTTCTATAATTATATAAACCTAATGCATTCCTATATATAAAATGCAACATACACACATATTTTCAAACAATTCAATAATATTCGCACAAAAGATAATTTGGAGCGCACACAGCTCTCTTAATTATAACATCTGCCAGCGAGATCAACTCGAGCCAGACTTTCTCTTAATAATCCAAATGCAGGGGTTAGCGAGATTAACTTAAAGCCATACTCACTTGGACTTATCCATAAAAAGAATCGGTCCCAGCAAGTCAAGCTACAGCTGCGACTACCCATCTTACCCATATCCATAAACATACCACACGTACGGGGACACAAGCACACAGCTCTAAATCACCTTAAGATGACATCCACAACAATATCATCAATTAAATATGCAATACAATACGTACCTAGTAATTAACCATATATATATATATATAATAACATTGAAATTATAAATAAAATCAATATGTACTCATTGGTCAATCAGGAATTATTGTGGCTACTGGGCGGAGGAAGAAGATTGACTCTGATCACCTAAACAATTATGTTGATGAATTTATAAGAATTTAAAGAGTCAAAGGACATTCTAATTTATATCGAAAATCCAATATAATTTTTCCTGTACCTAAGAGCTACCCAACCTATAAAGTAACTCAAACAATACTTCTATAACTCAAGGTCTCAAGTCCACATTTCAATAACATTACACAACCCCTCCTGGGCCTACCAAATCAGATAAAGCTCAAGCAATCAGATAATTCAGCTATAATGCTTAAAATTAATATTCTGCAAAAACCATCAAAACTAACTCTAAAAATTCTATAAACATGGCCCGCAGTACTTAACAATGCTATTAAGCTATTGCAAAAGAAATTATAATTTTCTAGCTACTAATGAATATTTTATGAATTTTTATCCTAAACCCAGCATTAGGTAAATGAGACAATTTGGAGTTTAGGTTTGACTACGCAAATTTTAACACCTGAAACGCGTCCGGGGCATTTGAAATTAATAGAAAAGACTATAATATTGACCCACTTCCGAAGCGAGTCCGGCAGCTCGCTTGTGCGGCCTGGCAATGCAGATTCGGGCACTGATAGAATTTCCATAAAACAAGAATACCTATGCAAAGCTCACAATACCAGGAGTTATAATATAATTTTTATTTAATTAAACAGACTTGTTAAAGATTAAAAAAAAAAAACACTGCAAAGCAAGTGGAACCCATCCGAATTTCGGTGTCGAAAAAATTTGAAATTAATGTCGTTGCGAAGCTTTTGCCGAGTGAAGCATACTGGTAGTTTCGGAATTGCTGTGGGGTTCTCAGTTTAGGAGAAATCTAGCCTTAAACTTGAAATGGATTAAAGCTTTATGAGCTTGATTTGCACAAGCTACTCGATAAAAATTAGTGTTCTAGGTGTCTTTGGAAAGCTCTCAAAGAGTAGAATACGTTGGGGACTAAACTCGATCCGATTGATGGCCAAATTGGTCGGATTTAGTATGGGAAGCTTAAATGGTGCGTTGCACAAGGGGGTCCTTTTGGTGCATTTTTTTGACCACTAGGGAAGGTGGCCAACAGCAAGGATGCAGGTTGGAGGGATGTCGATCTGGGGGAGCAGGGGAGGGTGGCCGGCCGGCGGTGGGGAGAGAGAGAAAAAAGAAAAAGAAGAGAGGGAGGTGGTGTGCACGGGAGAAGAGGGAGGAGGGGAAAAAAAGAAAACTGGTATGATTCGATTTAGTTTGATTCAGTCAATTCGATTCAAAGGACTCAAAATTTAATTTTTACTCTGTCTTTGGACTCAAAACGAGATTCAAAAATTTTAAAAAAAATTACAGAAAACTCAAAAAAATTTATGAAGTCCAAATATACTTTTAAACTTATCACGTGACCTTTAAATTAATTTTTAAAAATGGATAAAATTAATTATCTTGAAAAATTAAAGCCTAATTTTAAAAATTTAGAAAATTTCAATTTAATTTTTATAATATTTAATATAATAACATATTATAACATATACATAAAATAATTATTTAAAATTTTTTTTTTAATACTTAAGTAAGTATTGAAAACTTACAGTGAATAAGTATATCCGTCAGTCATTTATATATAATTCAGATTTAACTCTTATACAGGTTAGAACTTGAATTTCAACATACATTGAAGTCCTATAAGCACTAAAATTGTACTTACGATGCATTTTTCAGAACTACTTTATGTTGACGTGACTTGCCTAAGTTATTCGAAGTTGATTAGATTGAGAACCAAGCAACAACATATGTCCAAACTATGCGAGTAGTTTAAACTCATTTATTTATTACTTAATTTTGACTGCATTAATCAATAAATCTGGTACTCACTTATGAGTATCTTTTTAAGGGTTATAGTCTCAATTATTACATAAAAATTTATTAAAATAAAGCATTTCTTATTTGATTAAGCACAATTTTTATAAAATTCATTTATATTAAATGATCTTTTGATATTCATTTAATGAATCATAGAAAAAATTCTAATTTTATTTTGAAACTTGAATTCAAACTCTTATTTGTACTAAAAAATATATGCAATTTTTTTTTTCTATTAAATGGAAGAGAGAGTGAAAAGGGTAAAAGAGGATCTAAACCTTTAACAACTACATATCAGGATAGATACTCTACCCTTTATTATTGGAGAATGACATTAATACCAATGTTGTGCTTTTGTTTCTTTGTTGAGTCAATTTTTGTGATACAAACAACTAATAAAAATTGTCAAAGGACTTTGGCTTAATCACAATTATTAAAGGATTTATGCTTAATCTTTTAATAATGTTAAAACCATCTATAAAATTATAAAATTTTAATTTTAATCAAGTAAAATTAAAAAAAAAAAAAGAAAGCTAAATCCCTACACGGGTTTACAGGACCACCTGTCAATATCTAATGCTGGCACATTGTGGTCTTTTGTCTATAGGCCTTTAAGAAGCTATGGTATAGTACACTACGTGGAAGTTCTTACATCACATCCACCTTCCCAAATGTTTTTATATTTTTTTTTTTTATAATTATGTGAAATATTATTCTTTATATCTCAAAATTTTTAATTTAAATTTAATTTATTATAAATTAAAAATAAAAACTCTCAATTTTTTAGGTAAATTTCTAATTTTATCAATTGAGATTAGTTTTAATCTTAAAATTTAAACTATTTATACCTAAAATTATTTAATTTGAACTGTATTTTTTTTAATGAGAAATATAACATTTATTAATAAAATATAAATTTTATTACTTCATGTTAATAATTTCAGATGGATAGAGACAAATTTTCTGTTGAAGTGGATTAAATTTTGTCATTTCTAATAATAGTAGAATTTAAAAAAAAAATTCAAATTTTATATACGAAACATGCATTAATTTCATATGCATTAAGTGTCTCAAATAATTTCTTCCCATCTCCCGCCCCTCCCTGACAGCCTTTTTGTCCCTCTCCCGTTTCCCATGAATCCAAAATTGACACTCACGCGTTAACTTATTCAACGGTACTCTCAATTGATGAAGTCCAAACTTTATCTACTGTCAACCAAAGTCCAAAGTAGATAGCAGATGCTTTACTAAAAGGGTGAACTTGAACCGGTTCGAATTTCTCGAAGTTTTGGTTCAGGTTTAGATTAAGGAGTGGTCAGTTATTAACTGACTGATTTTAAGTTCGAATCAATCTTGAAAAGATTTGATTCATTTTGAATTTTTTAATTCAAAATAAAAGATGAAAGTTCATGTTCAAATTTAACTGTCTCAATTTTTTCTTTTTCTTTTTTTAATTTTTTTTTAAAAAAATTTGATTTGATTTAAAACTAAATCAAACGGTTCTGATTCAATTTTAATATGATTTATTCACAATTTGAATAAAAAAACAAGTTTAATCGGTTTCAATCTTATTTAAACTAATCCGATTCTGATTGTGAACCATTTCATGGTGGGGTCTAGTTCAAAGGACATGCACAACACAAGGCATGATTGTGTTGACCAGGAAAAGTGGGGAAAAAAAAAATAAAGAGAAAAAGGGATGATGATTATAATTAACTGAAACAAAAGTCATTAAACATCATTATTAAACATTAATCTCCCAAGAGTTAATTACAATTAGTGTGTCATTTGAGAACCAGTGACTTGACCATTGGCTTTGGATTGGTCTGCATGCATCTTTTAGTAAGCCTTCTCATTATTTTTCCGGAAGGTGATTTTGGGATGCTCCCCACAGAGTGCACAACTCTTAATTTCTTATAATGGGCAACATTAGAGGCCGCATAGTTTATGATATCTTCTTCGTTTTCTTTGGCTTCTTGGTTTACCACAACACAGGCAGCTGGGATCTCCTCAGCCTCTTCATCTGGCAGCCTGAGCTCTCATAAATAACATTAATAGCCTATACCCAAATGTATAATTTATTCAATAGAGGAGAAAGAAAAATTAAAAAAATTAAAAAAAGGGACAAAAAGAATACAATCTGCAGTAGGTAACATATATTGTATTACTTGGTTAATATACTTACAGTACGACAGCTGCATCTTCAACAGAATGATGAGATATGTTTTGACCGATCGATCTGTTTTCCCGAAGATCGGACTCGGATGGCTCAGGAAAGCATCGAAGATCTTTTGACCCAGACTATGAGCTTGGGCTTGGAGGCGGTCGCGAACCAATAGATGATCAGGAAAAAGGCTAATCTCTTGAGGAGGGAGATCCTCAAGGCGGTTCAGGATGCGGCGACTGCAAAAACCCAACTTTTGGCTGCTAATGATTGGATCGTTGACTTAAAGGGCCAAAAGGGCCAGGTGAGATCTTATGAGGAGAGAACGGCTCAACTGGAGAGGGAACTTGAAGACGCTCGGGCCTGCCGAGCTGCTGATCTGGCTCAATTCTCTAGAGAGATAAGGGCCAAGGAGGACGAAGCTCTGGTGAAGGAAGCTGATGCTTATGTGAATGCCCACAACGATCTCCTAGCCGAGCTGGTGAAGCGCTACCCTAAAGAAGATTTTACCTGATTGGAGAATCTTGCCCCAGGTGTTGAGGTCGAGAGTGAAGAGGAACAAAAGAGGGAGGAGGAACAAGAGAGGGAGGAGGGAGAGAATGTTGAAATTGTTCATGAAAAGCAGTCTAGGGAAGACCTTCCTGCTGAATGACTTTATACTTTTTCATCTTTTGAAATGAATTAAGTTCTTTTATGATCAATTCTTGATAAGATCAAAAAATATCAAACCAAGTTTGCGTGAGTACTGAATAGAATTAACTTCTAATCGATTGAATAAAGTTGAACATAGAACCTGAGATCGGTTATCAATCAATCAGAAAACCATTGCATACGAACATGAGATCAGATGAACTTATGACCGAATATCGATTGAAACTTTGAAACATTTGAAGAGTGATTTGTAAAATTGTAAAGATTTGAAAAATGATTTGAGATCGGGTCATAGTTGAAATAACTTATTAGGATCGAGACAATTATTTAGAGATCGGATGAAACATTAACTTTATTAAGAAATGTTTGAACAATTCTAGCAAGATACCTGATCACAAAACTAACCGCAATTTGAAATTTTGAAGTATTTGAACACAACAAGATCGGAAAACAATAGAATATAAAATAAGATGGTCCAAAAATCGGATATCAATTTGAACAGGTAAAATAAAGACGAAGAGATAGGAAAATAACCTAACTTGAGCATGCATGAGGTCGAATAATTTGTTATTTATCTGGGAGATAACTTGAATTATTATCAGTTCAGAGAAAATAACCTGTGGTCAGGAAATTAGTTGAGATCGGATAACATTAAAATGGAAGATCCATTCAAGAAAGTATTTGAAACTAAATTACAACTTTAGAAGAAAATTGTATATTAATTACACAAATTACGCATTTGAGGGTCAACCAAAATATGGTGTTTACAACGATTAGTGTGTCATTTGAGAACCAGTGACTTGATCATTGGCTTTGGATCGGTCTGCATGCATCTTTTAGTAAGCCTTCTCATTATTTTTCCGGAATGTTATTTTGGGATGCTCTCCACAAAGTGCACAACTCTTAATTTCTTATTACGGGCAACATTAGAGGCCACATAGTTTATGGTATCTTCTTCGTTTTCTTTGGCTTCTTGGTTTATCACAACACAAGCAGCTGGGATCTGCCCAGCCTCTTCATCTGGCAGCCTGAACTCTCATAAATAACATTGGTAACCTTTACCCAAATGTATAATTTATTCAATAGAGGAGAAAGAAAAATTAAAAAAAAAAAAAGGGGACAAAAAGAATACAGTCTGCAGTAGGTAATAAATATTGAATTACTTAGTTAATATACTTAGCTGCATCTTCAACAGAATGATGAGCAACTAGGATAGCTTCTATCTCTACGGGAGCCACCTGTGCCAAATTGATATTATTCGTTAGATAATTCAACAAGAAAGTTTGCTAAAACAAATAATATGTAAAAACCTATGAAACTTTTGGGGTTAGGCCGCTGTTCAGCCTTGTAAAGGCAGAAGGCTCTAAGCATCATAGGTATAGATATAAATCTTCGCAGGTTGTTGTAATGGTTTATAATTAATTATAAAACTACCTACAAATACAAGCTATTAATGATTAGTTGAAACCTAGTATTTTACGTTAAAAACACATACGGATACTTCATAAGGTGGTTGCTTCTTAAATTCACCAGCTGAAAATGTAATTTATGACATTTTGAAGTGTTATTCTCCGTATATCATCTGGATTTTGTACAAACTCCATCCTCAAGTCATTAAATGTTTTTATCTGATCCCAATATAACTCGAAAAAAGATTGACGCTTAATAAAAGAGCAAAATTTAAACCAAGATCTTAATAAATAAAAGACTTATTTCAAAGTCTAAGATAAGTAGAACAGACACACCTGATACTGGTTACCTGGCCAGGCCATGTATCAAATCTGGACAAGGCCTTCCTACTACTTATGTTAAGTCAAACGGTTGTGGGAAACCATAAGGCTTCGCGGTTATTTACTGTCATTCTTGAATGCCTGCATCACTATCAATATAAACTTTTATCTCGACATGAACTTTATGGTATATATATATATATATATGAAAGAATGGAATTAGCCTCCGTGTGGTGACCTGACCAACCATTTCAGGTCCACACTGAAGAGACATGAGCACAGGCTAGCTACTATGTTTCGATGAGTTAGCATTACACCTTTCGACATCCCTGTGGTGCCTAATGAGAATGGAAGTGCGCATAGATCACTCTGGTGACATCTTCATAGACATATTTGTCGCTTGCAAGGGCAGCTGCATCGAGCAGTTCATTCCAATTCATGGCACTTCCAATGCGCGTTTCGCCTCGCAGAATCACTGGTAGTTCTATACCCCTCACCTGCAGAATATGGAAAACTGTAATTCAATTAAGAAAATTAAAAAATCCCATTTATTAATGTTATAATATTGATTTCATCAACTTTCCATAGCTAAGATCATTGATTACAATTAGCTTGGCATTGGCAGCCTGAACCAGCTTCTTAATCTCAGATTCATGTGCAGCAGGATTGGCACCAGAATAAATTCCACCAGCAGCCATTATTTCTAGTGCTATAATGCCATATTCAGCAAAATTTGGGAGTAGAACGACCACTACTTGTCCCTTCCTAAGGCCAAAGGACCTCAAGGCCTGAGCAAACCGCCAGGTTTCTCTAACCAAATCACCATAAGTATAGGCCTTTCCAGCCACGGCTTCCACAAATGCCACCTTGTCTGCATATAATTCAGCATCGTGGAATATAAATCAGGTAGTGTCACATTTTCCGGCACCGGGACTGCAGGATATCGGCTTTGGACAATATGCTCTTCGTGTGCCGCAAAATGGCACAGGAGTAGCCTTGGTAGACTTGTAGGTGACAGGGAAAAAAGGCCTAGGATTAAGCCGTGCTTTGAAGGAGCAATGGAATTGTAGAAAGTTTAAGATCATGTTCATTGCATGAGATAGGAAAGTTATACAAGTGAGGGAGTAAGCTTGCCATGGAGCTTGGTTGGTAGGAATTTGTTGAGCCATTTTAGACTTGGACCAATTAAGAAAATGCAATGTAGTCTTGGCATACAACCTTCTTTACAATGAGATTAATTATTGATAAGAGCTAAAATATAGTGGAGGGGAAGAGGTGTAGAACTTATGATGTGAATGTAAGTAAATATTTTAAGTGTTACTTGTAAAAATTTAAGTGAATGTAACAATAAATTATTTTAAGAGTTGAATCAGATTGAAATTAAATCGGAATTAATGTAGAGCTTTCAATTCTAATTTCAGTTTGATTTTATCTAATTCCAGTTTGATCAACGATAATTTGCCAAGCCCAAAGGGATAGATCATAAATGAGAGAGAGACGAGGGACTTGTAGGATGCTACATGATCCTTGTGAAATTCACAGCGTGTTATGACCTCGAAGCCTGGTTGTGCATTGAGCATACAGGCGCAATAGAGATGGGCTTGCATTTTTGCTTTTAGGCATGAATATCTGCTCATTAGAACACTAAAATAGGGCCATAGCTTCACAAAAAGGGCTAAATTCCTTCAAAATTTTAAATGTCTGATATTGGAACCCGCCATACTCATCTTCTCAATAGGATTAAATTGAAATCAATTAAATTTAAATTCAAATTAATTGATTTATAATTTTAAATTGAGACTCTTAAAAATCAAACTTGAATTTTTTTTATTTTTTTATTTTCACTTAGATCATATCAGACTATAATCAGCAGTTTTAACCAGCTATATGGTTTTCTTTTTTTTTTTTTAATTTCAATCATTAAATTATTTTAACTCAAATTGAAACAAAATTAATATTATTTTAAACAGTGACTTAGGGATAACAATTATTTTGCGATCGTGATTCGGTTCGATTCATCCCACTTCACACCTGATCTTTTTTTTTTTTTTTACTTTAATTTGTGAAAAAATATTGTGAGGAGCAGAGATAAAAATTTTTCCATCTTAAATTTCCAAATTATTATTAAAAAATTAATTTATTTTTTTATAATTTAAATGTCTAAATGTTAGAATTTAAAAAATTAAAAAATATACATGATTAAAATGATGTTGAAAACTTATATTTTTAACTTTATGATAATAAAATAAAATAAATAAAATAAAAATCCTTAGAAAAAATTCGCTCCATTCTGCTCTTCAATGAGAAAGTTTTCGTTCCAACCCCGATTCTTTGTGAGATGGAGTTAAAGAGTGTGATTCCCATTCTCTAATCTCCATCCGTCTCATTGCGATTCCCAATGCAATTCGATCTAAAGCCTAAAAGGCCACAGACCGCAATCGCGCCGGCTGTGGCCGAGCTACCTGATATGATTGTAAATCGTCTCCGATGAGGAAAGCCAAATTGAAAAAAAGAAATGATCAGATTCAGGCTAGAAAAGAGATGATGCACACGTAAAAGAAGGGAATCCATGATGATGATCATGACGAGGCATGATGCATATACCCACCCAAAATTTAAAGAAAAAAAAAAAGGAAAAATCAAAGCTTGTGTTCCCTAGACAAGTGAAATGATTACCCACCGCATCCCATCCTCTTGGTTTTGAGAAACCTAATCATTATATAGAAAACCATAGAACTTGCCTATTACCTTAACTTTAGCCTCTGCCCGTCATCATTATCTTTGCCTTTACCAATTACTCCTCTGTTTGGCTTTTGACTTCAAACCCAATCAATTAAAATGGTCACATTCAATATTATTCTTATAAAATTCATTAATAAGTTAATTATTTATTTTAATATAATTTTAACTCAAATTTAAATCGATGGAGTCTAATTCTCATGCGTCAACTCTCACCAAAATATTTATACACAATCATTAATTATTGGTAAAATGATATATAAAAAAATTAAAGAAAAAAAAATATAAGTATTATAGGATAGCTATAATTAGGTGGTAAATATGATCATCTTCTTTTGTGGATCTTTTTAATGAATTTGGTTAATGATTGCAAAAGCTTGGTGGGTTATAATTGCAGATATGTATTACCCCACTGCAAGTATGGAGATGCTGCCTTCATGATCACTGTTTTTTACGTGGCAACTACTGCCCACCTCTCAGCTAGGATTTTTTTTTCTTTTTAATAAAAAACTTTTAACTCTGTTTTATTAATTATTACATTAAATATTAACAAATAAATATTAATTATTCGTGTTTAATTACTTATATAATTATTTAAATTAAAAATATTTAATAAAAATAATTATTAAATTAATTAATAAATATAAAAATAATGATATTAATTTTTTTACTATAATTAAAATATTAAAATTATCAAAAAAATTAGAATAATAATATTTTATAAAAAAGAGTTAAAACTTAAAAATTATTTTTAAACAAGACGTTGAAACTTATTAAAAAAAAATCTTAGAAGTTGTATCTATATCAAGTGTTATTTGTTTTAAAATTTTAATTATTTTTATTAAAACATATTTAATTAATATTCTTTCTCATTTTCTTATTTTAAAAATAAAAACAATTTAATTTTATAAATCCATAAAAAAAAATTCAGCTAATTTGATGTTACTATCTTAATAAACAAAAATTGACAACATCAATATAGACTATAAAAAAATAATTTTTTTTTTTAATTTTATAACTAGCAGCTATAATTAAGAGGTGATAATTGATAATTATTTATTATTAATAAAATATTTTTATTCACATTAAAATATAATTATGTTGTTATTTAATTTTGCTTCACAGTATTAAAAAATAAAAATCATTACATAAATAGATACATATTCAATATGTTTTTTTTACTGTTTTAAAAAGAATAAATACACTTATTTGGATAATTTAATTGACCCCTTAATTTTCTTTTTTTTTTACGTTATGATTGAAATAATTTCAACTTGGCATCATCATCATTATTAAAAAAAAATAAAGAAAGACGAAATTGGGCATAATTTCAAAAAAAAAAAATTGGGCATCATTATTATTCTGCATAAATTATTATTATTATTGGTACCTTTCATAATTACTAATGGAAGGGCATATAGGACATTTCAAATAAAGAAGATCGAGTAGGGACTTCCGTAATTCTAACAAAATGATGATAAATTTGGAAAAGTGAGAGGACAATCATGCGGTGTTCGTGGAAGGAAGAATGAAGAAGGAGAGATGAAATGTAGACCGTTGATCATGCAAAGAAGAAAAGAAAGCTAGTCTTTGGGTTTTGGTGATCTTGACCATAATAAGCCTGCGTTCACACACACACACACACACGTGGATGCCGGTCAAATAAATATTCTACTTTGTGGAGAGAATCATTTGCACTCAAAACGTGGTCATTTTTCATTATCACTTTCTTACCCTTGCTCAAATTTCAATTTCAATTAATATATTTAAAATTACTTTTTATAAAAATAATAATAATAATAATATCAAAGAGACTTATAGAGGCAATTTTGATCAAAATTTGAAAATTCTGATTTATATTCATTGCAATCTCAATGGATTATATCATAACTTAATTTTGTGAATTGATTATGATTAAATTGGATAATGATAAGGTAACAACCTAATATTAATTCCCATATCTCAACACTAAGGAATTTATTTAGTCCAACCATTTAAGCTAATCAATTTTAATTTTTATTTTGTAGATTAAGCAATTTTATTTTAGACAATGAAATGATATAACTTTGAACACGTAAAACTTGATATTATCAAATTAATTTCATTATGTCAAATAAAAAAAACTTTAAAAATCATTTTATTAAGGTAAAAAGTATTGAAAATGACATTTAAAGCGATTTATATATATTTTTTATTATATTTAAGCTCCGTGTATTTTAAAAAAATAATTTACATATAAAAAATATTTTTTATTATTTAATTATAATATTCAATTAATGATATATATTTATATATATAATATATATATAAATATTTTTATATTTTAATAAAGTTATTAAAATTTAAAAAATATAAAAAAAATATTTTATATGAAACAAAAGGAGCTTTAATGTTAGGGCTTCCTAAATATTTTTCCATAATATTCTTTACCACCAATTCACTAGCAATTGAAAATGATAATGTCAACATTTTAAAACCTTTATTTTTATTTTATGTATTATGCTTTTATTTTAATATTTAAGATTTTTCAAATTTTAAATTTGAGTCATAGTTATAATTGAATGAGAAAAATTAATTTTTATCAAATTTTTTAATTAAGTCATCTCAGGATTTTTTTTAGATATTATTTTCAAATAATTTAATATTTTTTTCAAATATATTTAAGAAAATATTTTCTTAATAGACCTTAAAAATATTTTTTTTTTCCCTTCTATAAAAAATTTTTAGAAGAAAAAGAGGAATAATTTTTACATTAGTAAAAGGGGGAAAACAAAAATGAAAATAGAGGAATTGAAAGTAACCAAAGGCAGAAAATGCAAAAGAGAGGAAGCAAAAGGGGCTAAAAGGAAAGCAAAGAAAATAAAGAGAGAGTTAATTATCAGGGCAAATGTGCGTGCGGGTGAGAACAATGACAATTTTTTATCGAGTGGGGCTAGAATCCTACGTGGCAATATTCCATTGGGTAAGGGGCTTGGGCTCCCTGGTCTGGTCTGGGAGGTTTGATTGGATTGGTGAGTTCTTTTTAGCGTGTTGTTAGAGGTGGACTTTGCCTCTCTGTCCCTCTTTCTCCGCCTGCTTCCGGGGCATGGAAGGGCTGGCCATGCTTAGGCAGCTTATTGGTCAGCTTCAAGACCTCTTGATTCTCTACGGCTCTCCTCCTCCTCCTCCTCCTCCTTTCCACCTCCATCACCAGCCTTTTCTCGAACTCCACCGCCACGATAACCACCACAGGTTTGCTCTCTCTCTCTCTCTCTCTCTGGATCTCTTTCATTTTGCGATTATCTCCTGTTTCGCAATTGGTGACCTAAGCTTGAATTTGCTTGTTTCTGCCTTTGTTTGGCTTCATTTTCTGGTTTTAGGTTTTCTGATGTTGAGTACTAGTCATCATTTTTAGTGTGTTTCTATTTTGTTTTGCGGTTACTTTGTTGATTATAATTTAGGTGTTTCAATCGAATTGTGCTTTTGAGTTTGGTAAGTTAGGTGACTTTTGTGACTTACCTTGCCGTGTTATGTCACGCAATGCAATTTTAGTTCTTATAGTTCTTCTTCCTTTTCTTTTTCTAATTTTTTTTTTTTCATAATTTGACATTTTACTTCCTGGGATGATCTGTGAGACTATGACATTGCCATTTCCTGGCAATTAAAAATTCGTTTCCTTCACTTTTCTTTGTTAGTCTGCAATGAAATTCGAGTTTCAGTGTATTTGATGGTCTTAAGAATTGTGTCAGCTTATTTAATTGTATTGGCTATCAAATTGGTTAGTTTAGAATTTTTATCTATATTTTTTTTAGCAGATTCATGTGGGTGTTAGTTGAGTTTCATTCTGTTGTTCATGTTTACTCCTTAATTTATCGTTGCTTCCCCCACCTCCTTTTAGGAAGGTTTTTGAATCTCATTGCTTGATGCTGATTTTTTTTTTTGTTTTTAATATCATCTTGATCAGCTTAAAGCCTGTTGATTATATGTGTTTTGTGCTTTATACATGGCCAATTTTGTGCATATGGTTAAATAATTGGTGTATGCTGTCAATACTCCATAGCATTATAGTGTTATAGGTTATGAACATTGGATATTCTGTGTCAAATATTTTTGCTAGTTTTTAGAAATTCATGCATAAAATGGGTATCATTGCCTCCCAAAGGGGAAAACACAAAGAAAATATAGATTCAATATATTGTTTGTAGCAGATAGAAATCTTTGAGTTATTGGACCTAATTCCTGTCTGATTCATTCCTTAAGTGCTTTGAGCCAATCTCATTGCATGTAGAAAGAATTATTTGTCTTTGGAACTAAAATACATTGTCTCCCCTATTTATTTATCACTAATGCCTGATTCACATATGCTGGCAGAGTAGGTCTTATAGCTAATAGTCACAAACTATCAAGTACGTAATGCTTTCTGCTTCCCAGATTTTGCGTCTCTCTGCGTTTGGTTGTGTGCATACATGATACATATACACATCTTTTTGTGCTGAGGAGCTGCTAGTGCTATGGTTTGATTTCCATTTTTAGTAGTTAAGTCTTTGGACTGAATGGTAACATGTTCTCCTTGGTTCTGTACTTTTTGTAACAATTGTAACTGGAGATGATGAAATTGGATTTGAATTGTGGGTATTGAATATTGATGCTTCCCCCTAGTTATAGTTCCTTTGGGCTCAATTTGTTGTACCAATTATATTATTTTTGATAAGTATGAGGATCAAGGATTTATTCTGAGTTTATTTTTGGGGATTTGTCAATTTTGTAAGTTTAACAACTTTGAACTTTATTTATAAGTGGGTCAATCCTATTTCCTGTGCAATAATTTCAAGGCACAGCCTATTGCACAAACAGTGATGTCTTCTTGAAGAAACTCATGATTGATTTCATTTCTTTCTTGATATTTTTTTTTTTTAACAATTATTGCTTTATACAGCCATGTCTTCTAATCTGGGCCAGAATGCTATTAATATTGCAACATGATAATTTTGCTTGGGCTAACAATTTGTTAGAGAATAGTTGCCTGAATGATGCTGTTTCATGCGTGCAATGATGCCTCCTACTGAAAAAAAAGCTTAATCCATAGTTGGAGAACGGAAAATGATAGTCTAAAAAAAGAAGAGGAATTGTGCCTAATCCTAAACAATTTCAAAGCATGAGTGGAAGTGTACATCTTGAATTTAGGCTTCTGAATGTTGGGTATGAGCAGAACTAGTGCTTTTTAGTTGTAGGATATCCTTGTAGACTTGTATATATCTGCTGTGTGCTCCTATCTGTTCAAGGCTGCTTAGAGTGGGGCCCTTTTTGCTTTTCCTTTAGTATTTGGTTTGCATGGGTCAGTGAAAGTGAAGAAATCTTTCTTGATATTTGCACTGCTTGTTTAAGTGTTTCTTGTGGTGGAAAAAATGAGTCATATTCTAATCTAGGACTGCATTTGTTACTACAATTGTCGCTTTTATTTTGCACATGTAGAATTGAATATTTTCATTTTTCACAAAAGTTATTGGCTTTAGTTTTACCATGTAATTTGTAGCTCATTGCAAACTTTGCTGGGACTAATATTCTAGTTACGGCGAATTTAAAACTTCTTTAAGCCAGATATCATGTGATTCTGATCCTGTGGGCTTATCTTTTGCAATGATTTTTCAAAATTATTTACGTCAAATGCATTAATTGAATACATTCTCCATTTCTAAAATATAAATTGTTTAGTTTTTTTTTCCTTTCTTCTTCTTTTTTTAACAGATGGTGCGTCCTTGATATCAATGATGGTTCTGCAGATGAATACTGTGATCTTGTGATGGCTGCTGGAAAATCTGGAAGTTTCAAGCTGTTGGAGCCTTCCAAGCCTCCACCTTCCAAGAAATCTAGAAAGGAGCAGGACCGAGGAAAGTTACTTGGAACTACTGGTACAACTGAGGTTATGGAATGCGAAATTTGGAAAGAATTTCCAGAAGACCTTATCGAAGCTGTCATTGCCAGACTTCCCATTGCTACATTTTTTCGCTTTCGCACAGTTTGTCGAAAATGGAATTCTTTGCTGGACTCTCAGAGCTTTTCTCAACATTGTGCCCAGGTTCCACAAGCTAATCCCTGGTTTTACACTATAACTCATGAAAATGTGAATTCCGGAGCCATGTACGATCCTTCCTTGAAGAAGTGGCATCACCCTACAATTTCTTCTCTGCCCACTAAAATGATTGTCTTGCCTGTTGCTTCAGCAGGGGGTCTGGTGTGCTTTATTGATATTGGCCACAGAAACTTCTATGTTTGCAACCCTCTGACTCAATCTTTCAAAGAGTTGCCAGCCAGGTCAGTTAAGGTCTGGTCTCGTATTGCTGTGGGGATGACTTTGAATGGAAATGCAGTCAGTGAGGGCTACAAGATTCTATGGGTTTGCTGTGACGGGGAGTATGAGGTTTATGACTCGGTGAAGAACTCTTGGACTCGACCAGGAAGCATGCCCTCTAATATTAAGTTACCACTATCACTGAACTTCAAGTCACAAGCAGTTTCCATTGATGGCACCGTCTATTTCATGCGTTCAGACCCTGAAGGGATAGTGTCCTATGATATGGTTACAGGGGTATGGACGCAATTTATAATACCAGCCCCACGCCATCTGAGTGACCACACGCTTGCAGAGTGTGGTGGCCGAATCATGCTCGTGGGATTGCTAACAAAGAACGCAGCGACATGTGTGTGCATATGGGAGCTGCAGAAGATGACTCTCTTGTGGAAGGAGGTTGACAGAATGCCAAACATATGGTGCTTGGAATTTTATGGGAAGCACGTTAGGATGACTTGCTTGGGCAACAAAGGTCTGCTCATGTTGTCATTGAGATCAAGACAAATGAACCGACTAGTTACTTATAATGTGAAGAGCAGGGAATGGCTCAAGGTTCCGGGTTGCTTGGTGCCACGTGGGAGAAAACGGCAGTGGATTGCATGCGGCACTGCCTTCCACCCATGCCTTACTGCTACAGTTTGATATGTTCCCTTCGTGCATTGGAGCAGGGTAATTGCAGTATTGGTCTTATGGTCAGTCACTTGGCTGCAAACTGTTGCTGCCACTTTATGTCCGGCCCAACTTTATTTGTTAATTTAACGAAGCAGATAAATCCGTGGGATGATTGTACAAACATGTTGAAAATAACTTTGAATGGGAAAAGACTACGTTTTAAATGCTATTCAGATGGTTTATAGTAATTCTTTATGTTGCAAAGAGGGGAGAGCTATTAAGCGCATCTCCCATCAACCATTAACTTTCAATTTTGTTGAGTTGCCATCAGATGAAGTTGAAAGATAACCCTTACAAGTGCACTTTATTATGCTGCTGGAAGAGTACAGGAGAAGAAATGGTCGTGTTGGAAGCGATGAAATTTTATTTCTTTACAGCCTGTGCCAAGAAATGGTCAGAGAAATTTGAATGACACGAGGATAACAAGCGTGCAGAATGCTAATGAATACAGATACCAAAATACAACAAAAAATTTATTCAATTTATGCCCTCTAATTTGCTTAAAGTTACAGCAGTATAATTCTATTTAGTGTGTATTCATAGTTTTGTAATCAAGTAGGGTTGCAGGCATCGGAGTAGCTGAACTTCTGTTGCATTTGCTGCTTTCTTCTCCACGATCAGTTACACTAGATGGACGTGCAATGTAAACTTTTCTTAGCTTCCATAAAGATTTCAAGAATTGCATAGTTTCCTCCTGAATGAAAGAATGTCTTTCTGAATTTTTTTCAAACAAAGAAACCCGAAAAAGATGCCAGCTTAAAGTACAAGAGATGTAATCTCAAATAAAATACATGAACTTTCAGTCACTCTTTCAGAAGTTCCTCATAACTGCTGGGACTAGGCCTTCAAACAAAACCTAACATAAAATATTTCAGTACAAAATTTGATGCCTATTAACATTGAATAAAGCATCTTCAGGAAGGCATTCATCAAATACTGAACACTATCGTTTCGTTCCAAACTCATACAGAGAATAAGATTAACTGGATAGGTTAACAAATCTAGGTCAGATTACCGATTGTATAATGCAATGACCACACATGCATATGCTTTCTAGAAATATATAATAGGAAAGGGCATTTTTATTAAGATAACAGAGTTCGCAACATGAATAACAAGTCATTAAGTATTTCCCATATCTCAACTACAGAGGCTAATATCGTCTTGCATCTCTCAGAGTCTCTGTCTACATTTATGCCATGCCCCCGCTTGTTGCTGTCCTGATTATCTGGAATAGAGCTGTTACAGACAACAAAAGAAAATGTGATCACTAACAATGGAACCAACCATTTAAATAAGGAGAAAGAGTTGTAATTTTGCAATAACCAATTAGCTTTCTCATTAGTAACAAATCTTGACCTAGAAGAAGCATATCGAAATTCATATGGACAAATTGGCATGACACCCCTAGCTGCCAAACATTCACTGAAACAGAAACAACTGCCAAGATCCTCATTGAAGAGAGAGAACCCCAAAAAAAAAAAAACTGAAGGATGTTCTCTATGCCTCATTTTTTGATTTTATAAAATTGTAGATCTGACCACTTGGTACTCAGGTGCAACATTTTTCTCTACATGTGATTTTCGATGGTAATCTTTAATTCCAAATGCAAATATCGCAGATTCAAATATGTTAGACATTGCATGCAACAAAATGAATATGGAAAGCAGACAAACTACATGAAGGTTAAATATAACCGGCAACCATAATGTTGTGCAGATCGTCTGATGCCCTATTCAGTTTGGATTTATTCAGTTCTGAATTTATTTAGTTTTCTTGAAAGAAGACACCATAAAGATTTGGAATTTGAAAGAAATTTATAACAAAGCAATGAAAACATAAATAAATGGTGAAGGACGGCGCAAACTTTAATGAGCCTTACATGATCCAATGACAACAAAGATGAAGAATCCAAGCAGAATAGGGCCAACAGGATAGTCCTTTCCCTTTTTAGTAGTTGTTTCAGGAACAGCTCCTCTCTTAGTAATGTTCTTCTCGAACTTCTCAACTTTCCTATCTGCAAGGCGCCTTGATGTAGTCTAAACAAACAACAACATACAATTTATTAACATCTACTATCGTCAACTATTAGGAATTAATCAAAACGCGCGCAGGAACAATCACTTGCGCTTCGTTTGGTATACAATGTAATGCAATTAAATTTTTTATTGAGATAGCCTTAAATCAATCTCAGTAATTTTTTCAGATCACACAAAATTTTATTTATTAAATGCTAAAGGAAAATCAAAGTCACATCAGACAAATGAAAAGTGGAAGAAACCTTTCAATATAATTAAAAATTTCCAGCAAGAATTTACACCACAAACGAAAAAACGAAAAATAGGAAATTGAAAAAAAAAAAAAAAAAAAAAAAAAATATATATATATATATATATATATATATATATATATATATATATATATATATATCAGAAGGATTTTATCATCAATCATCGAATTTTCAGGTCTAATCTCAGGCATATCATTGATAAATATATAAGCACCAGCTAAACAAGGAAAGAATGAAGATCAAACCAAACGGAAACTGAAAAATTATGAAGCAAATCAGCGAAATTTACCATGGTTACGGGGAGATCTGGTAGCCGGAAACGATTGGATCGAGAAAGTTTAACGAGAGATTAAAGATGATCTCTTTTCTTTCCCTCTCCGGCGAGCTCGCTCTTCCACTCCCCCTCTCTTGTCCCGATCTGTGTGCGATTATTTGTAGTTTAAATCAAACCCTCCATTTTGTTTTTCCTTTTATCTTCAGGTAAACGAAAAAAAAAAATCTTTGATAGGATGCACCAGCGTAGCGTCACAGCCTTCGATGTGATTGGCTACACCACGCAAACAGGGCACGCGTCGAATTGTAATTGGATGAATACGTACACGTGGACTGGAAAGGTTAATTGTACGGTTGATGTGAGCTTTTTTGAGGTCGTCTCCTAATGACACCTGTCTCCACGCGGCAACGTGTGCGCACTAATTTTACTCGCGTTTTATCTTTTTCCTAAAAATAGATTTTATCATTTAAGTGAGAATTTTTTTTAATTCTTTTTTTATAGATTAAACACGCGTTCTTATACGCACACATTATATTTAAATTTTGTTTAGTATTAATTTTTTAGAGTTTAAAATTATATTTTTTAATAAAAATATTATTTTAAATATAATTAAAAAAATAATTTAAAAATAATTTATTTTATTATTTTAATATTTTTATAATTAAAATTAATTAAAATTAATTTTTAATTAATATATTTAAAAAAATAATTTCTTCAATAACAATTTCAATAGCAATATCAAACAGTCACTTAATCTTTATATATGCTTGATTAATTTGTGGACCTCATCCGATATACTTTCACTTAGCTTTCTTTTTATATTCAATCAAATCATATATAATACTAAACTCTCCCTTATTTTTTTCAATGTTTATCATTATATCAAATGTCCTTAATTGATTTAATTGAAAAATAATAATAATTGGACTCTTAAATTTAAAATATTTTAATTAAAAATTTTCAATAAAATATTTTTTAAAAAATAATTTCAAATACCTCACAACTATAATTTTAAACGGAGCTTAAATCTCTCCTTGTAATTTTAGAATTCTAATATATTTAATACACTTATAATATATATATATATATATATATATTTCATATTCATATTAAAGATATTACTTATAATTATCATCATTGACGTGTAGGGTGTAGCTAGTATATTATATAATTTTTGTCTTCCTTTAGCGTGGTATTTGGCCGGCCAATGGATAAAAGTGATGAAAGTGTCAAATTTGTGCGGCCATGAATAAAAAACGAATTTCAAGGGCTGGTGTGGTGTTTACCATTATTCATCGACTCATTCACAGGTGTGGTGTTTGAAAATTTGTATTTTTTTAAAAAGAATTTCCAAAATCAAAAAGATAAAAGCTCACAGTTCACTGTTTACTCCTTTCCTTTTCTTATCTTGGGTTCAACTGTTCGACCAAGCCTTGGGTCATGGGTGTATACATCACCTGGGCCTGAAACCCAACACGCACCTTTTCTTCTCCGTTGATGGCTTCTGGACCCTGAAGCCCTAAAGGTCATTCCTTCATTCTCCTCCTCTAAACACCAAACGATTTCTCTCACTCTTTTTGACGCTACACGATCATGGAATCACAGTTCTTTTAGGTTTCGATCAACATCTTGTTTTGTTCTTATTTGGATTGAAACTATTGCTACTCGGATTTTCATTGTTCAACTTTGAATTGGGAAGGAAGTTTCCTGATAGTGGAATCAAAAAGTTGGGATAATGCTTTGCCTTTTAAGAAAGTTACCTGAAATTCTTTTAAGAGTGCATAAAAGTGATAAAATTTTGCATTCCCAGCAAATGTTAAAGGTTCATTGCTGGACCTATGTGCTTGGATAAGCTGCTTTTCTGATCACTCAAGTGTCCATGTTGTTGTACTATGTCTGTGCTTCAGGTTCATTAGATGTTGACATCAACCGATTAGTCGTTTTCCATGAGTTTGGTACTTCTGGAAGAAAAAGAGGATAGCTTATGTAAAAAAACTAAAAAATTTTAAAATAAGAATTTTGATGTTTATTGTCCTAGAAATCAAAGATATATATAAAAAATTACGGCTAATAAATAGGTTCCTAATCAAGCTAAACTACCAAAATTGTATCAGAATCATACAACAAAAGGTAAGAACAGATATGCATACAAAAATTTCTAAACAAATGCCCTAAATAAATGCAAAATAAGTGACAGCTAATAGCTGCCTTTCCAATGCCCCCCCTCAAGTTGGAGCATGGAGATCTCGAATGCCCAACTTGCGAAGAAGAAAGTCAAACTAATTCTTTCCCAACGCCTTTGTGAAGATATCTGCAGGTTGCATTGAACTACGTACATAATCTATTCGAATGTTACCATTCAATATCTCATCACGGATAAAATGACAGTCCACTTCAATATGCTTGGTACGTTTATGATAGACAGGATTAGCAGTTATATGCAGAGCTGCCTGACTATCACAATACAAATTCATAGGTTCAGTATGCACCACACCAAGAGAATTCAATAATCCTTTCAACCATTTAAGTTCACAAGTTGTAGTACTCATAGACTGATATTCAGCTTCAGCGGATGAGCGAGATACTGTCTGTTGCTTTTTAGTCTTCCACAAGATGGGGGATTCACCCAAAAGAACAAAATAACCGGTCAAAGACTGTCTCGTCAAAGGACAGCTAGCCCAATCAGAATCACAGTAAGCAGACAATTTGAGATCACAATTGGCATGCAGTAGTATACCCTGACCTGAATTTCCTTTCAAATAATGCACAACTCTAACAGTTGCCTTCCAATGAGCTTTCTTCGGTTGTTGTATGAACTGAGCAAGAATATGCACACAATAAGACAACTCGGGCCGAGTTATTGTTAGATAAATAAGTCGTCCCACCAGACGCCTATACTGAGCAGGGTCATCCACATCATCACTCTCGGTAAGGGCCAGCTTGTGATTTTGTTCAAGAGGGGTTTTAGCCGGCTTGCAACCCAATAATCCAACTTTTGAAATTAAATCCAACGCATACTTACGTTGACACAAGAAAATACCATTCGAGTTTCTGGCTACTTCAATCCCTAAGAAAAATTTTAGCTTCCCCAAGTCTTTCATATGAAAGCAACGACTCAAATAGTTCTTGAATTTTTGTATAGCGAAAACATCATTGCTGGAGATAATAAGGTCATCCACATAAATAAGCACATTCAATTGAACAGTCCCAGCTCGAAAAGTGAACAAAGAGTAATCTGAATATGATTGCTGAAATCTGTAAGCTTGTAGCCAATTTCACAAACCAACATCTAGGTGTTTGCCGCAAATCGTATAGAGATTTCCGGAGTTTACAAACCTTCCTTGGTGATTGAGAAGCAAATCCAGGCGGCATCTTCATGTAAAGCTCTTCCTCCAAATCACCGTGTGAGAAATCATTTTGGACATCCATCTGATGGAGTTCCCAATTCTTTGCAACCACAATGGCAAGAAAGGCGCGCACAGTAACCATTTTTGCTGTAAGAGCAAAAGTCTCTTGATAATTTATGCCTTCAACTTGATTATTTCCCAATATCACTAACCGCGCCTTGTATCGTTCAACACTTCCATCAAAATTGTATTTAATTTTGTATACCCATTTGCTTCCTATTGCTTTCTTCCCAAATAGTAGATTTTCAACTGTCCATGTACCATTATCCTCTAAAGCCTGTATTTCTTTTCTCATAGCCGCTCTCCACCGTTCATCCTTAACTGCTTCTGCATAAGAGCTTGGTTCATGTCTTATAGTAATGGCTGCCAAAAAACATCGGTGTTGTGTAGAGAATTTATCATAACCCACATAATGTGCTATGGAGTAAGGCGTACCTGAGGAATCAGATTGGGAAGGTGAGCATACCGAGGGGCTTGTTTTGATGGCGTTTGTCACATAATCCTTCAAACGAACACTAGGTTGCTTGGCCCTTTGTCCCCTACCTAGTTGCTCTTTAACAACTTCACCTCTATCCACTCCCTTACTGTTTTCATGGATCAATTCTTCCGTTTCAGGATTTACTTCACTTTCTCTATCTATACTTTCATCGTGCTCCTTTCCCAAGTTTTTCTCTAAACCATCAACTTCATCACCGAACTCCTCAACTTCATTTTTAATGAGTTCATCACCCATTGTTTTCTCATTTGCATATGGAAATTCTGTTTCAGCGAATACCACGTCTCTTAATACAAAGTATTCTTTAGTTTCCAAATCATTCAATCTCCATCCCTTCTTTTCAAATGGATACCCAACAAAAACACACCTATGACTTCTACTACCAAATTTATCTTTATCCCCATTCAGATTATGCACATAGCACAAACAACCGAAAACCCGAACATGTTTGTAAGAAGGAACTTTCCTAAAGAGCATATGATATGGGGTTTTACCATTTAATAACATAGATGGAGTCCTATTAATCAAATACCCGACTGCAAGTACACATTCTCCCCAAAATTCTATGGGTAAATTTGCTTGGAAACGCAAGGCTCTTGCCACATTAAAAATATGGCGATGTTTTCTTTCCACTCGGCCATTTTGTCGAGGTGTTTCTACACAGGAAGTCTGATGCAATATCCCTTGTTCATCAAAATATTCTTTCAAGCACATAAATTCACTTCCGTTATCACTTCTGATAATTTTCACATTTTTTTCAAATTGGCGTTTAACCATCACAACAAATTTCTTAAGAACACAAGCTACTTCTTATTTTTCATTCAGCAAATATATCCAAATAGCACGAGAGTAATCATCAATAATTGTTAAGAAGTAACTTGCTCCACAAGAAGTTGGGACTCTATAAGGTCCCCACAAATCACAATGTATCAATTCAAAACAACCATCAGCTTTATTGTCACTAGAAAAGAAAATCTCTCTTGTTGCTTTGCTCTAAAACAAACTTCACAAGTTTTATTAGTTTTCCTAACTATGCTACCAGCTTCTGGAATTTACTCTACTACTTTATAAGAAGGATGACCCATTCTCTTATGTCAAAGCTCAAAAGACTCCACATCAACTACCTTGCAAGCGTGTACCGATGTCACTTCCTTGAGAAAGTACAGCCCCTCGCGTTGCTCACCCGCTCCAATCAGGTTCCTCGAATTTAGGTCCTGTATAGCACAAATTTTGTTAGTGAGTTGAATAACCAAATTTGAATTATTAGGTAGTTGTGATACAGAGATCAGATTGCAATTCAAATTTGGCACATAAAGGACTCGTTGCAATTTCAAGTCTCCTCCAAGCAACACAGTTTCTTCTTTCACCGCCAAGGTCTTTTCTCCATTAGGTAACCAGACTGAGCATGGCACAATGTTACACAATTCACTCAAAAATGCCAATGTTCCTATCATATGATGGGAAGCTCCTATGTCAACAATCCAAGGAAATATCCTCTGCGTACCTGTCAGACTCTCATTGCCATCATTCTGACAAGAATTCAACATGCCCAGCAAAGCAGCCCACTGCTCTTCATTTAATCCACTAAGACCCTTTTGATCTGAATCTGTCACAATTCCACGCCCACCAACAACTTCAGTTGCTTGTGTAGCGTTGGCATGAGCAACTCCTCCCTTGCTACGTCCTGCTCCATTGCCACGCTTCTGACTACTTCCTCGTCCAGCAGAAGTTCCACGTGGTCTATTACCCTACCATTTTGGATAACCTATCAGCTGGAAACAACTTTCAGCATCATGTCCCTCTCGGTTGCAATTAGAACAAATTGAGGATTTGTCTTTATCCCCACTGAATTTCGACTACCAGCTCGAATTGCAAAACTCATAGGATTGCCTCTTTCTTCCTTGGTTCGTGTCATAGTTCACACCCGCTCTTGCTGAACAACCATAGCATAGGCATGATCCAAATTGGTCAAGGGTTCAGTGCTCAAAATATTAGAGCGCACTATTCCGTATGCTTCTTCATGCAAGCCCATCAAAAACTGATGAACTCTCTCTTCTTCACGCTTTCTTTCCAATTCAATGGTAAGATTGCATCTGCAGCTTGCATAGATACACACTGGTATCTGATCAAAGTTATTTATTTCATCCCATAACGTTTTGAGTCTTTCGAAATAGGATACGATCGGTTGACCTTCCTGCCTACAATTCGCCAGATCGGATCTCAGTAGCTGCATTCGTGGACCATTCCCAATCGAGAACCTCTGTTTAATATCCTACCACAGATCCTTTACGTTCTCCATGTGAGAGATGGTCGAGCGAAGCGTCGGTTCAATAGTGTTAAACACCCAAGAAACCAGTATAGAGTTAACCGTCCACCAATCTTCGAGTTCCGGTGAGTCATCTGCTGGTTGCTTGACAGATCCATTAATAAAACCATATTTCTTTTTGGCTCGCAATGCAGTCCATATAGCTCGCGCCCATTCTTCGTAATTCTCGCCCTTCAACTGAACTTGGGTAATCAAGTTACCTGGGTTGTCATTCGAATTTAGTGTGTAAGAACTAGAAGTTTTCTTTCCTGATCCAGAACTCTCATTTTTCTTTTCATCAGCCATGGCTCTGATACCATGTAAAAGAACTAATAAATTTTGGAATAAGAATTCTGATGTTTATTGCCCCAGAAATTAAAGATATATATAAAAAATTATAGCTAACAAATAGGTTCCTAATCAAGTTAAACTACAAAAATTATATCAGAATCATACAACAAAAGGTAAGAACAGATATGCACACAAAAATTCTTAAACAAATGCCCTAAATAAATATAAAATAAGTGACAGCTAACAGCTGCCTTTCCAATAGCTTATAAATGTGGCAATCATGTTTGTTCAATTCAACTTTTGAACCCATAGCATAACAAGCACATGAAAACTGAGGACTTCATGATTTAAGGGTGTAGTTTTGCTCAATGTGATGGAGATGGTGTTTGAGGTGATTACTAGTTTGCAAAATGCTTTATAATCTTATTTCAACTTTTTTTAGTTTTTTCCACTTCATTTGACACCATTTCATCCGTCATAATCCCCACTTGTAAATTTTTAGCTCAGAGCACTCTTATATGCACCAATATCACTGTATCATATCAAGCAGTATAAAACACTGCCTTTCTCATAATCTATTGCTAGACGATAAAGTTCTTAGGTTTTGCTGGTGCAATTCATTGATAATATGGTTTCTGTTTTCAGTTGAGGCTTCTGGTGATAGTTGATTGATTCAGTTTATTTTTCCCCCTTTTTTTAGGTGTTGGACCCAATGGTCAATAGCTTCCTTGAGAAGGGCTTGATTTTGAAACGTTGTTAATTTTGTTAGGAGGTTTAAGTTGGTCAATTTAGGGAAGAGGGAGTAAAAATGGATCACTTGGTCAACTGGTACAGTGCTGCCATTATGGGTTCTTGCAAAACCTCATGTTAGAAATTTTGATGTGAAGGTTTTGAGGATCCTCTTTCTTGCTGGCTTTGGGTTCCTTCTGCTCTTAAATTTGTTCTAATGCGGCTTACAGTTTAATTTTTGGAAAACCTCACTAGTTTTCACTCTACTGATATACAAATTTAAGGCTTGATTGGATGTTGATTTTCACATCTCTTTTCAGTTGGAAAATTTTAACAAGAAAAAGAGTGGCCTATGGTTTATAGATTTTCAGGAATTTCACAATCCTGAAATAGTTATTAAGTCTCAGTCGAATCTTTCTGCATATAGGAGTCTTAGAACTGCTTGATGTTTGGCTTTCCAGAGTCCAAAACCAAGCAATAGAAGCATTGTTGAAGCTCAGTTTTTCTGTTAATTGTGAAGCCAATGTTACAGAGTATTTGTTTTGCAAAACTGATGAGTGAACTGTGCAGTAACAAAGTTTAAGACTCTTTCTATAATTTTTCATAGTTGCTTGCCATAACTGTAGGTGTATTTGGTTTTTGCTTTTATACAAATTCTTTTAACAGGAAAAAGTAATGGGGAATTTCATGACTGTGGTTCTTCAACCTGAACACTCTGGAGCCAAGCCATAAATGGTCCCTCAATAAATTTTCAGTTGTCAAATTCATTTTGTCCTATTTGCAATGCAACAAGCAATTATATATATATATATATATTTAAATGAAAACAGGCTTTTTTAGCAGACGAGGATTTTTATTGGAGACGTGTGTATGATCCTGTGGTCAATCGTTGGGAGATGGGAAAATTGCCTTCACTGTTTTTATCAACAGAAAGAAAAGAACTAGGACCCATCAGGCAGGCAGATTTCCACTTAGAGATTATCCCCGTCTATGAACTTGACCACTTGTTTAGCTCTGTGGCGTTGGATTTTGGACATTGCCTTGGTAGGTTTTATTCCAAGTGGGGATGATGCATGTTAGGATTATGATATTGGGGGCTGATTTTTTTGTTTCTCTACTTAAGTGTTATTATTCCCTTTCACTTTTTTCCTATACTGAACCAACAATGATTGTAACAACCATTTGCCTGGCCAGCAGATTGTGACGAGCTTGGCGGACCCATTTACATTGCATACATATCAAAAAGGTCTGTTGATGGGATTCTTTTATCGTCCATTGGAGGAACTTACAAATTGCTTGGAGTGCTTTGTTTGCCATCCATATACCAAGTCAATTCTCAACTGTGACACATGTTAAAGGAAAAAAAAAAAAGGTTCTTTCTCTCTTTCTTTCTTTCATCTCTCTATTGCTCACAAATGTCACGTAGTTTCTCTCTCTCTCTCTCTCTCTCTCATCTAATTATATAAAATCCCTCTCTTTTCACAAATTCTGGTGGATTGCTTGCTGTATTACCTAGCTTTGGTAACTGTAAATTGTCTTGTATCAGCATTCTGATTTGTTCAAACTTAGAAATGGAAATACACCTAATATTTTGCAGAGGCAGGAAATATCGTTTCAGATGAATTAAATTTTCTGTAAAGGTCACAGTAAAAATCCTGTTTTCCCTTGGAACAGCTGTATGGACTTAAGAGTGGTTGATGGTTCTAGCAGTTCAGTTGTCCGGTCCCTATCTGGCGTTTAAACGTTGGTGCACGATTGGCTTGGCCATTTAAGCCACCCTTCTCTATGTGGTCATTGTTCCGTGTACTCCAAGAACATCTGCCGACCAAAATTTGTAGAATGCAAAGCATCATTTTGTTTTCCCTTCGCCCACCCCCGGCTCGAGTAAGCAAGGAGAAGCAAAGAGAGCTCATATTTATTTGCACTGCAAAACACAAATTCAATTATTACTTCATCTGTTTGATATTACTGATAAAATCAGTAAAATATATTTTTAAATATATCATATAGAAATATTAAAAATTAATTTAAAATCAAAATTTAATGTGTTTTAATTATCAAGATGATAATTCTCTAAAAATGCTTTTTTAGTTTTTCAATCTCAAACTCCAAATAGGGCCATAGAATGAAACTTTAAGCTCCTTTTCCTTTTTCACATTATCATTAGATTAGAGATATAAGCTGATGTCTTATGATTGATGTTGCTATTGAGCTGTGAGTCACCAAGAAAAGTAGGATTATCAACTAAACCCAATTCTGATTTGATGGTGCATTTTTAATTTGTGGTTAAACTAAAGTATGGCTTTTTTTTTTTTTTTTTGCCCCTTTTTCTTCTTCTATCTTCTTTTATCTTAATTAAAGCTGAAATGATTCTTCTAAGGAATAGGATAGTCCCTAGTCGGTGGTTAATTAGCTGCTGCTTCTGCCTGTTGGGTTGAAAACGAGTATTAATAAGGTAGGCAAATGAATGGACACGTTGGGCCACCATGGAAAATTTTCTGCTGCAACCAAATGTATTAATTTAATTTAATGTTTAAACCCTAAACAATAGGCTTAATTAAACTTTATCTAACACTTCAACCCTATTATTGGATTAGATCCCCCTCTTTCCTTAGCCATCTAACGATCCACACAATGCCACGTGCTAAATGATCATAGCGCCTCTGCAGCTGCTGCCAGCTTCTTGACAATTGACATGGCCCAGCAAGAGCTGGAAATATATTTTATAAAAATAAGTTATTAAATAATTTCTTAAATTATTTAATCGTCTTAATTTCTATTTTTCTTAAATATAATTATTAATAAAATTTATTTAAACTAAAAAATTAATTTTGTTATAATAAAAAAAATTAAATAATTAATTTTATTAAAATTCGGTAATTTACATTGATTAAAAAAAAAAAAAAAGGGTAATGAAGGTTTGAATCTGCTTTGTTGACGGGAGCATCCCATCAGGGCAGCCTGTACGTGGGTGGTGGGTGCAAAGCCGTAATCTCTGACGCTTGGTTTGTTTTAGGGATAGAAGCGTAGGACAATGACCCAAGTATGTTTATTATTATTATTATTATGAGAAAGCATTATCCAATAATTTTGTGAGGTTGTATTAGCAGTTTTGGACTAACCCTCTATACTCATTACTTAATATTTAATTTTAAATCTTCGTCTACTTGGAAACTTCCTCTAGAATACTATTTTCCAAGAAAATGACATTGGCATCAGTCATGAGATGCCATGAAGCCTAATAATTGATACCACCAAGGGATTTATGCTATCCAAAGTGAATTCGTTTATAAATTCTTTTCCTATGGAATTTAAATTTAAATTTTCCTTCATTCTTATGAAGACACAATAATGACAAAATGATAAAATTTGGTTGGATATTAATGTTGGTAACATTTATTATTTGTACCATATAATAAATAATGCAGTACCAAAGAACTGTGTACCTTCTTGTACACATTGAAGTAAGCTAATTTCTCTCTCTCCCCCCCTCCCCCCTCTTCTACCGTCATGGTTTTATTTATTTATTAAAGTATTTTCTTTTTTATTTTGGGAGGGATAAAATTGTAATTTGATTTAATTTATAAATGTGAAAATTTCCAAGAGCACATTGTTCATTCTTCCAAGTTATGCAGCAACTACTTGATTAAAAATGGTGGATAGTGACCTTCAAGATGTGATAGAATTATTATGATTTAAAATCTTCTCACCCTTTTGGCCTTTTCTATTTTTGATGAAACTTTGATTAAAACAATATTAATGGAGTGTTTAATTTAATAATTAATAAAATTGAGGGGAAAAAAAAAAACTCAAGTTAATCGTTTTCACATGCATAGGGCAACGAAAATATGTTATAATATGTGATGACATCAAGAAAACTAATATTTAAATAAATGAAAATATATATAGGAAAAAAAAAGGCAACAAATCAAGCAAAAGGAATGGAAAAAATGTGTTGAGTTTAGAATATTTTACTATAAGCTATAGTTTGACAAAATTGGAAGATTATAATGCCGTGAGAGAAATTAGTAATTTTGCCTTTTGAGTGTAGGTATGGCATTTAAATTTAGGAAATTGAAAATGGATTTGATTCGATTCAATTTTTTTTTTAAATTTTACTTTTTATGATATAAAAATTTAATTATAAATCAAATCGATTAATTTCAACTTGATTCAATGTAAGTAAAAGTATTTTTGATTAATTTGAATTTTGAATTAAATTGATTTAATTTTGATTATAAACTTAATCATGGCAAACATACTTGATTTATAAAAATTGTTTAATTTAACTTGTAAAAATTAGATCGTGCTTACAAGCTAAATTAAACTTGTAAATATTTTAAATTTTCAATAGTTATTTATTTAATTAAAGTTCTAAGTGACTGATAAGCAGTTGATGTGTTTAATAAAAAATAACTTGTAAGCATATTTATCATTAAAATGATAAAAAATATATTAAATAAGATTTATGATTAAATTTTAAAAATTAAATAAGAATAATATAGTAAAATATTATAAATTTAATATATAAATTAAAAAATTATTATAAATAAAAAAGTTAATCTATTTTTAAAATTTTATAAACTGATTTGATTAATTTATAAATAAGATAAAAATTGTTTTAGTTGATCTTTTATATATGTATACAAGCTTTGTTCCACATGTCAACTCATACAAGCAGGAAACAACCCTCATAGAGTGGGCAAGAATTTTACCAAATAGCAAGAAGGTCTAGCAATTCAAATATTATATAAAAAAAATTAAATTACCCAAAAAAGTGTTGAAATTTATTATTATTTCAAGTCAAAATAAGAAATTATATATATAGAGAAACACTTTTTAATAAACAAAAGGAAATTCATTAAACAAAAACCATGATTACAAGACTAGCTAGCAAATTGGTGAGAAGGTTATATTACCAAATATACTCGTAGAAATAAGAAAATCACAAACAAAACTATAAAATAAATCAAATTTTACAATCTTGACATAATATAGGAACCCATCATAATTAAAATAGTTGCATGCTAGAAAGGGAAATCACTTATCACTACAAGCATAGTTAAAGAATGAGAATCCTGAAGTGCTATGGCTAGAATGCATCTATCTAAGGTAATACCATCTAAATATGAAAGAACAAGCTATTGTATCTTATTAATAAAATATTGAAAGTCGTTTTTAAATTTAAATAAATTATATATATATATATAAACTATCATGTCATAATTTATTAGTAATTTATATATAATAATAATAATTGAGAAAAAAAATAATCATTTATAATAGGATTTTAGCTATCAATAATAATAAAAAAAGCATATAAAACATGTTTAATAAAAACACCCAAAAATATTCTTTGTTAACACTGTGGAAAAATAAAAAATTACAATAAAAAATAAATATTTGAAATATTTTTGCTTTTACCATTAATTAGTCATTAAGTTAACCTTTTTAATTAATTCATGTATTTTTTCATTATGAAGATTTTAATTTCTTTATCATTATAAACATTTTTATTTTTTTATTTTAAAAAATTAAATTAAAAGTCTCAAAAGTTTAATTTCACAAAACATTAAAGTTCTTTCCTTTATATTTAGTCCGTTGAATCATTAATGCTTTAGGAAATTGAAACCAATATTTTAATTTTTTTTAATGTAAACTCAAAAATAGAGGAAAGAAATATTATTAATGACAAAATTTATAGATAAAACAATAATATATTTAAAATTTTATCTCTTATTTATTTTATTTGATTGGTGAAATATGTTAGAAAATACTTACAAAATGAATTGAATAACTAAGTATTTAATGAAACAAGATTGTATGAATATTTTAATTTAATTTTTAAAATAAAAAAAATAAAAAAATTAATAATAACAAAAACTCATAAACTAAATAAGAATTTTTTTATTCATAAATAATAATCACATTTAATTTTTTATTTTTTTAAATTATTTATTCTATTTAAAAAAATAAAAAAAATTAAATTTTTTTAATTTTATACTTTATCTCTACAAACTATAATAAATATTTATATAAATTTTTAAAAATTAATATTATCACCTTATTTTTAATTAAATTAATTATTTATTATATTCATATTCATTTATTTAAATTTATAAAAAAAATTATTAATATTTTTTATAAAATAAAATTATTTAATTATTTTTTTAATTATTATAAAAATTTTAGGTGTGGCTTTTGTTCATGGACGAAATAATTTATTAACCTACACGGAAAAGAGAGTGACCCATGCTTACACGTGGCAGAAAATGCTATAATTTTATCCCAAACCCACAGCTGACACGTAGCAAGACAAAATTATGCAATACACTCTGGACATTGTGATTGGTTGTCGTCAGGAGAACCGGTGCTGCTGACATGGAAGGTCGCTGTCAGAACGAGCTCCCCCAGAGGACCCGAAAATGAAGTGGGTAGTAATGGCCTAATCACTTCGTGGCAAGCCTTGATTAAAGTGCGCTTTATACCTTTGCACCACTTTTCCCTTTTATTTACCATGCTGCCACAGTTCGCCTCCAATTACTTATCGTCTGGACTGGTGGAATCTCTTCCCTAATGACAATGTTACCCCTAATCCCCCCTACCCTTTTTTTTTCCCTAGCCCATAACTAGACTTAACCCACGGTCCGATCTGGCTGTTCTGGTGTTGAAATCATCAGTTTCGATTAAAAAATAAAATTAATTGAAAATTTCACATCAATTTGGGTTTTAATTTGATCATAATTGTGTCAATTTGATAAAATTTAAAATTTATTTAAAAAAATTAAATAAAAATAATTTTAAACTGAATTTAATAAATTAATCTTATTAATCCAGCTGACTTAATCAGTTTCGTGCAAAAGTTATCAATTTTGATTTAAAAATGATAGCTAATTAGAATCCATCAAAAATTTTATTTTAATGTCAATTTTAATTTGATCATATTTGGTTTAATTCTGATTAAATTTAATTAATAAAAAATTTTAAAAATTTTAAATGAAAAATAATTATATCTTAAATTAAATAGATTAATTTCAATTTAATTCAAAATTAATTTTAATCAATCAAAATTTTACCATATGGAATCATACTGTAACTGAGTCTACCTGAAAGTAGTTACTTGTCAAAAAGCCATTGCTTCTTATTGCTTCCTATAACCTAAACAATTTACAAAAATAAAAAGCTAAAGGGAAGAAGATGCTTACCCTATCACTCATCCATAGGTTAGGGAGAGTTAGTTGCAACCGCATTTTGTTATAAAGGTCATTTTATCATTTGTAGGCTTTACCTTATTTATTTATTTATTTTATAATGATATAAGCTAACTTAACTTCACCTTAAAAGTTAACTCACAAGGGAGATTTATAAATTCATATATATAACACCTAAAATCTTTCTGTAAAATCGATGTGGGACGCATTATTAGAGTTTTTTTTTTTAACTTTTATGAATTTAAATTAAATCGCTTTCTTAAATTTTTATTGCACCCTCTCACGTTTGTTTAATATATTTAAGATAAATAATTATAAAGTACTTTTAATAGAATTAAACTTTAGTTAATAAGGAATGAAAGCTTTCATTTTTACTAATTAAACTAATTTTATTATTTTTTTAATTGATAGTAAATAATAATTCAAATGAGACAATACTATGAATATTAAATATTTTTTTATATAATATTTTTTATAAAATATTTTTTAAAAGAATATTTTTATCTAAATATGATAATAATACTAACATGGGTGAAGTATTTGTACATCCTGACTTGGTATAGTCACTGAAATAGTGGCTGATCAAGAATTTTTTTTAATCAATATATAAAATAAATAATAAAATATTTTTAAAAATTATAATAAATAATTAAAATCAATGAAATATAATACCTCAAAAATTATAAAAAAAAATATTATTATGAATGCCATCAAAATACCTATCTCTGTACAAAAAATTCAAAATCATTTATTAATTTATAAAACCAAAAATTATATCATTTTGTCTTAGTAAAATTTATTATTGAAAAAATTAGAATAAAATTTTAAAAATAAATAAAATTTTATCAAAAAATGAGTTTAATAATTAAATTTGTAAAAAATCAGTATATATAAAAATGTATATATAAAGAAAATTTTTTAAAAAATTAGAAGTCAATTGGCCTAATTATATACTATAAATTTATTTATTATTAAATTAAATACGAAATCTTTATTATCTCAATTCATCACCTGCTAATAAAAAACGTGCGTGAAGTGCTTATAGCTTATTAAGAAAATAATTAATTGATTGATGGGTTGGTGCTATAAGTGTATAATGATAGAAATAGGAATTAGATTCCAAGGGGGAGGAACGGGATATGTATAACATAATAACACCTTGAGAGGTACCCGTGATGTGGCCCATTCATCTTTCATTTACCTAATCCCTTGACTAATGGTCCTATCTAGGGGTAATTTTGGGAAAGTACAGGGCATCTGTGCCAAAACGAGGGTAGAAAAGGTCGTGCATTGTTATTTTTCATACAAGGGTAGTTTGGTAAAAATGAGTAAAAAAGTGCAGCCCTTACAAACACATGTAGTTAAAGACTTAGCGTGTGTAAGTTGTCTACTTTGGCTAATGGATGGATAGGGATGTGAAACGCAGAGGAAAGCTGTGAAAAGGCGGTGACTTCGGGCCTTCGGCTGAGTGGGACTGCACCTTTTTTGCCCTCTATTTTTTTTAATGAAAAATAAAATAAAGTTATTAAATACCCTTATTATAAATATATGAATGACATAATTGCTCAATCTAATTAATATATATATATATATAATATAATTATAATTTTATTATTTTAAAAATTTTATTAATTTTTTAAAATCTAAAAATTCATAAAAATTTTATGATATTTGAAAATTGTAAAATCAACATTAAAAGTTTTTAAGAATTTAAAATGATTTTTTTAATCAAAAGTTTTGAAAAAAACTGTATTTTTAATGATATGTCACTTCAAAATTTCATTCGAAATAAATTATTTTAAAAAATTTCAATTTAACTCTTAAAAATTTTATTTGATTTTTAATTTTTTTAAAAAATTTAGATTAAAAAAATTAAATTTCTTCATTTTATAATTAATAAAAATAATTAAATTAAATTTTTATAAAATTTTATAAATATTTTGTTAATAAAAATACTTTAAAATTAATTATGAATAAAATTATAATAAAATATAAAAATTATTTTTAAATAATTAAAATAAAAAGACTTAAATTGTGATTGTACATAAATATATATTTTTTTAATTTAACTTTTATTGAAATAAATATTTATTTTTTTTAATAATTAGATGTTATTATTTGGGAAAAAAATTATCTGGGTTGAGTTGGATGGTATGGATAGGGATAATGGCCTATAGCAGACATTTCTACAACGTTATTCTTCTCATCTCTCTTTCTCAGATTCTTTCTTTGTTAGTGTGTCCATGAATCCGCTCTTGTTGGCTTCTTTTTCTAGTACCACTACTGCTGCTGCTGCTGTTACTAAAACTGCTACAACTGCTATTGACCTTATAATTCTCCATTTGTTGCCACCTGGGTTTCATAAACTAGATTTGTGAGAAGTTGGTGATATATATATATATATATATATATATATATATATATATACACATTGGAGGGATCAACCTTTTAGCACATTTACATGGTCATGGGTTCTTGATTTTGTTGTTGTTGCTGTTTAATTTTGGGAATTTATGGACTTATAGACTAGATTTTTCCTGTCAGAGATTTCTGATTTAATAACTGAATTTCGAATCTTTGTTAGTCCATTTCGTGTTCTGGGTTTTGGTTGGTGGTGGTGGTGGTGGTGGTGGTGGTGGTGGCTAACAGGATAAAAACAGACTTCTGTTGGAATTAGAAACTCAGAATCTATGGATTCTTTGATTCTTTCTTGTGGGTGTGTATGAATTTCTTATCTTCATTTTTGGGTTGTTTCTTGCGCTCAATCTGAATTTGTAGCTCTGTTGGTGGATAAGATAGCATCTTCTCTTATACCCACTTCTCCTTTTCGATTCCACTTGTTTATAGTGAATTTGAGTCTGGTGGACTTTGTTCCTCCTTATTTCTTGTGCCTCTTTTGTTTTTGCTGGACAGTTTGTGTAGATTTGATAGCTGGTCTCTCTCTCTCTCTCTCTCTCTCTCTCTTTCCCCAACACCACCCCCCCCTCCCCCCCTCTTTATGTTTTCTAACTGGAATTAGCAGTAACACTCACTTCAGCTTGGTACTGTTTCTTGGTAGCTTGCGTTGGCTACTGTTTTGGATGAGTTTGCTCCATGTATTTGGGTTTGGTTTAAAGGTGGGGCATCTACTTTGGATGCTATGTTGCTGGATTGTATCAGTAATTTCTTTGAACTGGTTCGTTAATGGTGAAATTGTGGAGAGCAAGACTGGTTTGCTTGGTGATGGTGGCAAGATGTGGCTCAGGGTCTGGGAGAAGATCTCAGGAAATAGTTGCAAGATGCACCATCACTACTACCAGTATATTGGGTCGAAGAGAGTTAGAAAAACATGGTGGAGAAGGCTCTTGGTGGCATGGGTAATTGGCTGGATCATGGTCTCTTTATGGATCTTATGGTACATGAGCTCGCAAGCCACTGAGAAGAGGAAAGAGACCCTTGCAAGCATGTGTGATGAGAGGGCCAGGATGCTACAGGATCAGTTTAATGTGAGCATGAACCATGTACAGGCCATGTCCATTTTGATTTCAACCTTTCACCATGGCATGAACCCTTCTGCTATTGATCAGGTCACTAGATCTCCTTTCATATCTTAGCTGGATACTAAGTCTGCTTGGAAATGATAATTCTAAGTATGCAGGCCTTAATTGTCTGACTATTTTGTTGTTTCTGCACTAGAGTGTGAATTTGTGTCTGTACTGTAATTTGCAAACTAGACTTGATCCATTAGCTTACTTGGTTAGATTAAGATAATTAATCATGCACCGGCCTGCAATTCTATAATTTCAGTGGATAATTCATTTTCTTCAAGGTTTTTCTTGAACAGGAAATTAATTCACAATCTTAAATTTGCTGAATTTGCTTGTGGTTTCGATTTTGGAATATTAAAGCTTAATCCAGAAGCAGATCTGGTTGGTTTTTTTTTTTGGTCTATGATCACTGTTATCCAGTCAAAAACACAAACTAACTTTCAGAATTTATAGAGGACTTTTGCAAGGTACACAGAAATAACTGCTTTTGAGAGGCCCCTCACAAGTGGTGTGGCATATGCTGTAAGGGTGCACCACTCTGAAAGGGAACAATTTGAGAAACAACAAGGCTGGACGATTAAGAGGATGGATACCCTTGAGCAAAATCCAGTTCATAAAGATGACTATACCCCAGAGTTACTGGAGCCATCCCCAATTCAAGAAGAATATGCCCCTGTCATCTTTGCACAGGATACCATTTCACATGTGGTTTCTCTTGATATGCTGTCTGGAAAAGTATGCTCCTTATTTTTTGTTCTGGATATTTCTTGTGGTTCAATAACTAAGCTGCACTTGTAGATTTGACTGAAATTTATACTATCAGTCATTACATGGGCATGTAATTTAAATCCAAAATTGAAGTGATAATTTCACATTCACTTTTTTCATGAGAGCTTCATATTTTAGACTGAAGCACTAAACAGATTTTGTTTACTGCTTCATATGTTGGAATGCTCTTTTTCTTTAATTTTGAAAGTTGTATTATTTTACTGGGAGAGTGAAGTAGTTGGTGTTGATGCTTATTTTTGGGTTTCTGCTTATATCTATGCCTGCAGGAAGACCGTGAAAATGTGTTACGTGCTAGAGAATCAGGAACAGGGGTTCTAACTGCTCCTTTTAGGTTACTCAAAACTAAACGCCTTGGAGTTATATTGACATTTGCTGTCTACAAGAGAGATATCCCCTCAAATGCGACTCCAAATGAGAGGATTCAAGCGACTGACGGGTATGATTTTTGCCATCAGTTGTAAATTTCATAGGAAACATTTCATATGTCTTTGAATACAGGCTATAGAACTAGCGTGGAAATAGGTGCTCCGTGCTCCTTCCTGCCTTACAAATGCAGACTCTGAAACTAGAAGGAATGTCAATACTTGAAAATCCTGTAAATAGTCTCAGTGGGAAGAAAAATTAATATTGATAGAGGGCCATGATAACAAGTAAAATGATTTTTTTCTTGTTGTGGTGTCAAGATGTACTGGAAAAATAGAGTTATTACTTGTTAGAATGATGAGCATTAAGGAGGAGCTCTTATAGTGTTCTTGCTACTGCTAAACAGGTATCTTGGAGGAGTCTTTGATATCGAATTGCTTGTGGAAAAGCTACTGCAACAACTTGCAAGTGAACAAACTATCATAGTGGATGTGTATGACACTACTAATCAATCTCACCCCATCAGCATGTATGGCTCAAATGTATCAGATGATGGGTTGCAACATGTTAGCTCTCTTAATTTTGGAGATCCCCATAGAAAGCATGAGATGCATTGCAGGTAATAAACAAGCATCTCTCTTTCATTCTATGTTCTGAGTTCAAATTGTGCGTGATTTATACCTTTCTCATTTACTGCTAATGACCATACCTCAACAAGATACAATGAAAGTCAAGTTATTCATATGTCTAGTCCAAATCTACATGCAGCAGTGTGATGTTGCTGTTAAATTACCATATCAAAGATGCAGAAAAATCTTCTATCTGGGATGCACTAAATACAAAGTTTAAACTTGTATATTAGTTGAAATTGGGGCATAAATTAGGTTTTTACTTGATGCAGATTCAAACAAAAGCCACCATGGCAATGGTTAGCAATAACAACTTCATTTGGGGTTCTTGTGATTGCATTGCTTATTGGACATATTTTCCACGCGACTGTAAATCGAATTGCCAAAGTTGAAGATGATTATCATGAAATGATGGAGCTTAAAAAACGAGCTGAGGCAGCTGATATTGCAAAATCTCAGGTATTTGATGCTTTTAATTTACTTGGTCGGATTTTTGCAGGTAGCATGAAAGCCTAATCCAATTTTCAACTTGCTACAGTTTCTTGCTACAGTTTCTCATGAGATCAGAACCCCAATGAATGGAGTTCTAGGTGAGTTGTAAAATTGTTCTTTACTTTTCAAAATCATATGCACTGTTTGGCATACGCCAAGAATAATCGAGCTGTGATAATGTATATCTGTTAATTTTTTTTCAGGAATGTTACATATGCTTATGGACACAGATCTAGATGTAACTCAACGAGATTATGTCAGAACTGCACAAGCCAGTGGAAAAGCTCTTGTCTCATTAATCAATGAGGTTTTAGATCAAGCAAAAATTGAATCTGGTAAGCTTGAGCTTGAGGATGTGCAGTTCAATCTACGGGCAATATTGGATGATGTATTATCACTCTTTTCTGACAAGTCTCAAGGGAAAGGAGTAGAGGTAATGCATTATTTAACTGATGAAAATGATCAGATATAAATTTTGCTTATTGAAACCATTTTATGAGAGGCTTTACATATGCAGTATCTAATAATTTCTCCTCTTAGCATTATGTTGTTTCTTTTCCTCTCATCACCTCCTCCTTCTCCTCCAGTTTATTTTCCCCTCTTTACCTTGATTTCACTATCTAATATCTAAATTTTAATATTGGCATGATCAAATTGGTGGGAAGAGCAGTTGGCAGTTTACATCTCTAATAGTGTTCCTGAAATGCTAATTGGTGATCCAGGGAGGTTCCGGCAAATCATCATCAATCTCATGGGAAATTCAATAAAAGTAAGTGTCTAACTAATTCTGGATTGAGCCTTCATGATGAACTTATTTCAAATATTAAAATCATTTGGTGCTGCAAAACTTGCATTACGTCTTCCTCCACTGTAGAGATTTAGGATAAAGCATTATCTGTCATCCTAGCATATATTCAGTCTTTATTTTTGCCATTTGAATACCGCACTTGAGTGAAACTTCAACTTTCAATTCTTAGCTTGGCTTTTGTTCTGCGTATTTTTTCATGGTCCTCCAATTGGATTTGTTATTTTTTTGGTTAGTGATTCCATGGACTAGGCTGCTGGCTGCCTAGTCCATTAGCTTGCTGGCTGTACTTGGGGTGTTGGGCCATTTTGTGACCAAATTTTTTTTTTCCTGAAATAAAAGAAAAAAAAATTATATTGACTAGGCTGTTGGAGGAAGAGTGCAGAAGAACAAGGTCCCTGTTAAAAAGCTCATAGAATGTCTAATGTATTCCTCCTGCATATTTCAATATATGTTGATCTATTTGCTTTTTGTAAAAGTAGAGAAGTTAAGTTTTTTTTTTTCGTTCTTTTTTTTTACCAGTTCACACATCAAGGGCACATCTTTGTGACCGTCCATCTTGTGGAGGAGGTGATTGACTCCATAGATACAGGGACAGAACCATCATCAAGGAACACCTTGAGTGGTTTGCCCATTGCAGATAGACGCCGCAGCTGGGCTGGATTTAGGGCTTTCAGTCAGGAGGGATCTAGTCGTACTCTTTTGCCATCCCCTCCTGACCTTATCAATCTAATCGTTTCTGTTGAGGATACAGGAGAAGGGATCCCTCTTGATTCCCAATCTCGCATTTTTACTCCTTTCATGCAGGTTGGTCCATCCACTTCTCGAAAGTATGGAGGCACTGGGATTGGCCTAAGTATAAGCAAGTGTTTGGTTGGCCTCATGAATGGGGAAATTGGGTTTGTAAGCATACCCAAGATTGGGACCACCTTTACATTTACTGCTGTTTTTGCCAATGGCTGCTCCAATTTAAATGAGTACAAGAGTCACAAAATCGGCAACCAGTCTAACACTATCTTTTCTGAATTTCAAGGCATGACAGCGTTAGTTGTGGATCCAAGGCCTGTTAGGGCCAAGGTTTCAAGATATCATATTCAGCGGCTTGGAATTCATGTTGAAGTGGTTTATGATTTAAATCAAGCTTTATGTAGCATAAGCAATGAGAATGCAGTTGTCAACATGGTCCTTATTGAACAGGAAGTTTGGGATAGGGATTCAAGTGTTTCAGCTCTATTTGTCAGTACTATAATGAAAATTGATCACGATGTTTCTCCAAAACTATTCCTTCTGGCTAATTCTATCAGTTCTTCCAAAACAAATACTGCAACTTCTGGTGTTTATACCCTAAGTGCCATCATGAAGCCCCTTAGGGCAAGTATGCTGGCTGCATCGTTACAACGAGCAATGGGTGTTGGGAACAAGGGGAATCCATGCAATGGGGAACTCTCCAACCTTCTTCTTGGGAGAAAAATTCTTATTGTAGATGACAATGGTGTGAACCTCAAAGTAGCTGCTGGTGCTTTGAAAAAGTATGGAGCTGATGTGGTCTGTGCAGAGAGTGGGGAAAAGGCAATCAAATTGCTTACTCCACCCCACCAGTTTGATGCCTGTTTCATGGATATCCAGATGCCAGAAATGGATGGGTATGTGCAACATCATTCCTTTCTAAGTTTTTCTGGTCAGTTCTGTCTTGGGTATAATTTTTGTGACCCATATAAACTATAATTTACTTCCTCTCCTGCTAAAAATGTTTTCTGTAGCTGCCGTGTTTTTGTTTGTGTTCTAGATATATGTCATTGTCATGTTCATAGTCTTCGATATATAGGCATTGTTGTACATTTTGTATCACAGTTATCACACAAAGGAAAGCAGTGGTTTGTTGGATGTGTTACGGTAGGTCAGTAGAGTATACTGCTTTACTGTAAAAAAAAAAAAAAATGAAGTAGAAAAGTAAATTAATTATAATGCTTTGCAGCTGGATGCTTACCTACGTTGATTTTGTTTAGTTTACTTGTCAATCAATTTGGTACTATTTCTGAACCTATATAATGTCCTTCCCTTCAGGTTTGAAGCTACACAGAAAATACGGGATAAAGAACACAATTTCAACAATTCTATTCAAAATGGAGATGCTTCAGTTGGAACCTATGAAAATGTTCCAAATTGGCATGTTCCCATCTTAGCAATGACTGCAGATGTAATCCAAGCTACACATGAGGAATGCCGAAAGTGTGGAATGGATGGATATGTTTCTAAGCCATTTGAAGCTGAACAACTGTATAGGGAGGTTTCACGATTTTTCCAGTCAACTTCCAATGTGATTTTATAGAGGGGGACTTCTATTGAAATGCTCATGACATGAACACAAACACCTGTTCTCTGGGACGTGTTGGGATACATGCATTGGTTAAGATTTTCTCCCAAGAGTAAGTATTCCACCAACCTAAACCAGTATTTACGGAGAGTTTTCTTGTAAAAATTCCCAAATACAATTTATGGTATAAATCAAATCGTTTTTAATCATTTTATTATATACTCCAGCGTTGCATTGTTGATTTACCTGCTCATTGATTACTTGGTTTCTTTGACATTTTCTCCAGGAAAACAATTGTTTTGTTAAAGAGTGTATATAGAAGCCATGATTGATTGGGCTTGAGTTTCATTGATTGTTTTGTGGACCACAAGGTGAAGCTGGTTCAATTTTCCTTGTAAAGTTGATCTCATTTGCAAGCTGTTGGTTAGGGTTGTGCAGAGGCAAAGCTTTTAGGATAGGACGTCGAATTTGATAATCGATGCCAATTTCACATAGATGGAGAAATCCAGACAATTGAGTGTATCATAGATATCCTCTTGTTCTTGTTGCAATAAATTCATGATGATAAATCGTAGCATAGGTGGTGGATTCAGGTGAAAGGATGAAAGACAGGCTACTTAGCGGAGGAGGAGAGAACACATCATGTATATTATCTCATTAATAAGATGTTGATGTAATCATACTCTCTTATTTCTTCTTCATTTTGTTTCTAACAATACAAAGAGTTTGTTGTACCAAGAATTGATGTAACTTATATGGTGACAGTGTATCAAATCTCAGTAATCTCATGATTCTTCTCTGGTAAGAACATAATACTACTGTGATTTCTGAGACCATATATGCATACCCTTTGCATTGGGTACAGGTAATCAACCACCATATTGTGTTTTCTTTCAACTGAAAGCTATTAATCAAAGTGCATGAAGCTGAAACTGTTTTTCTGAAAAAGAAGTTTGAAATTAATGTTAATCTTATCTATGAGAGTTTTTATAATAAAAATATATAAAGTCTATCTTAACCCGTATGATATGAAATGTGATCCTTCTCTCAAAGTATTAATCGGTGCATTGTGTTTTTCTATTGTAATTACATGAAATTCACAAGTTCACTGATGTCCACCAATCTAAATTTGAAGGATTTCAATTTCATCCTTGACTGGGTCTGCATATGAGTGTAAATATGAGGTTTATAAGAATTGCGCCTGTATTTTCTTTAAATTCACCTGGAATTGCAAGAACCATCGAAATAAATGCCGAAACCTGGGCATAAACATGCGCTATCAAAATTTTCCTGCGTTGAATCCACAAACGAAGTCGATATGTCCGAGTGGTTAAGGAGACAGACTTGAAATCTGTTGGGCTTCGCCCGCGCAGGTTCGAACCCTGCTGTCGACGAATTATTTCGCACCCGTTTACCATTTTTATGAAAATAAAATTTTCAATTCAATTAAGCATTTTCCTATAGAAAAACTTTCAAGCAAAGTTGGCCATAAACTCACTTCTTTGAAAAACTTTCCATGGGGCTAAGGGATTATGTAGATTTCATGAATTTAATTTGCAATCAAAGCATTTTTATCATTTATAAAAATTAAAAAAAAAACAAATACAAGAAAGCTTTAAATGCAATCACTAGGCAACGGATAATAAATAATAAGAAAATAACTTTTTTTTAAAATTTTTATATTATATTTCAAATAATATTTAAAACTATATATTTAAAAGATAAATTTAAAAATTTTCTAAATTTTGATTGTGCTATTTATTTATTTTTATTAATTTAAATTAATCAATAAATTAAAAGATGATTAACAGAAAAATTAATGTTTTAATAAAGATAAAATAATTTATCTTGGGAGGTTGAGATATTTTTATTATTATTATATAGTAATTAGTTGAAAAAAAAAAACAAATAATAGAAGTGTATGATTAAATTAAAATTTAAAAATATTTTTATTTATTTTTAAAGTATATAAATTTAAATATTAATTATGATGTAATATAAAAATAAAAAATAATTTATTTTAAATAATAAATAAATAAAATAGCGGAAGAGAGGTTTTTTAGTAAATTATTATTTAATTTTTATGTTTTAACAAAATTAATAATTTTTTTCTTGTATTTTGAAAAATATACTATTTAATTCATATATTTTATTTCTGTTAAACTATTTAATTTTTTTTGTGAATTTTTTCATTAGATATTATTGACAAACTATTATTTAGTCTCCTTATTTTAATGAAATAATTAATTAATCTTTATATTTTAAAAAAATATATTAATTAATTATTATTATTTGACTCTATTAATTATATAATTTTATAATTATTTTTTATATCTAAAATACTCTAATTCTCTCTTTTTATTTATTTCTTCTCATTCTTTACTTTTCTCTATTTACATTTCTTATATTCTACACCCACACTCTTATCTTCCTCATTTTTATTTTATTTTTATCTATTAATAAAATTGAAACAAACTGTCCACAAAAAAATAATTTCTTTAAAAATTAAAAAAATATAAATTCACATTTAGTTTTTATATATTAAAATTTTTATTTTTATTAAAAATTATATTTTTTAAAATATATAGATCAAAATTAATTTTATTAAAATAAAGAGGTTAAATAATAGTTTTTTTAAAATTTATAGATTAATTAATTAATTTTTTTAAAATAGAAAAATTAAATAATAATATAAATAATATGAATAATAAAAAATATGGTGAAAAAATTAAATATTTAAATAAAAATAAAATAAAAATTAAATAATATGTTTTTTTTTAAATGCGAAAGTTATATAATTAATTTTATGAAAATATAAGAATTAAATAATAATTTTTTAAAAAGAAAAGAAAAAACTTAAACCTAACGTAATCCAAACCGTTGCGATATTTTTCAACATTGAATCCCAACCCTTGGATCATATGAAATAAGAACCCCTCCCCCTCTTCTCCACTTTCTGGCTGCTCTCCTCTCTCCGCGCCTACTAGCGTGACTTGCAAGCGGCGAAACAAACCAAGGGAGAGCAGCCAAATAAGCGATAAAAAAAGGGCAAAAACCAGTAATCAGAATCCGATTTCTAGATGGAACCAGACTCGGTGGCGAAGGCATTTGTTGAGCACTATTACACCACTTTCGATGCGAACCGGGCGGGCTTGGCCAACCTCTACCAGGAGGGTTCGATGCTTACCTTCGAGGGCCAGAAGATCCAGGGCGCCCAAAATATCGTAGCCAAGCTCATTAGTCTTCCCTTCCAGCAGTGCCAGCACAGCATCACCACCGTTGACTGCCAGCCCTCTGGCCCGGCCGGTGGCATGCTTGTCTTTGTTTCTGGTAACCTCCAGCTCACCGGTGAACAACATGCCCTCAAGTTTAGTCAGGTACAGATATGAATAAATAAATATATCTATTGGATTTTATTTGATTTTATCTCGATGGAGTTTGTTAATGTTTTTGAGGATTCGAGGTGTGTTTTGAATTGATCTTTTGTTAATCGATCATAGATTTGTGATTGCTTATTGATCCTTGCTTATGGAGGGATTTGGATGTGGAAATCTGGATCTCCTTTAACTTTAATGTGAATTTGTGAATTCTGGATTTGGTTTGTTTAGGTCCTTCTCGGATTTTTCTTGATACAATGTTGTGTTTGCTCTATAGCTCGATTTTTTTCTTTTAATAGATCTAGAATCCTGGATCTTTGCAGTTCTCCGCGTTCTATCAAGTTGACTTACTTAGTAATGTGTGCGTATAGAGTTCAATTAATTTGTTGGAGCAATAAATTCATTTTACTCGAGTCCAAGCTTGTGGCATCATTTATGGATGATCTAAATTTACCATGATAACATCAAGTGAAAATAAAGTGAATTGATGATTTGACAAAATAAACCAAAATAATTACGTCATGTTTAAATGATGAAATGTCTTATATTGTGAGCAAGATTGTGGTTTAATAGTATTGAAGCTATTTTCTTTTGTAAACAAGATTGCGTTGTAATGGTGTTTTGCATAATCAATGTTTTAATATTTTATCATTTAACTAGAAACCAATCTAGTTTTTATGCATATAAACCTCTGATGGAATGGGTTACTAACTATTTCGTAGGGATGGTAAAAGTTCCCGAATCCTATTTGATACAATCCACCTCAATTTGTGTGGGGCAGAATGTAGGACCTTCTCCTCGCCTCGAATCCTCGTGACCTGTCTGCACAGTAACAAATTATTTTTTATTAAAAAATACTTTTTTTCTATATATTTATATATTAAATATTATAATTTTAGCAAAAAAATTTAAATATATTGTTAAAATAATATTTGAAACTTGTATTTTTAATTATATATTATTTTTTAATAAATAAATTTATATTATATACTAATATATTAAAATGAAAAAAGAATAAAAATAAAACTCCTTGCGAGGAAACTCGTCCTGGACCCCAAACTCCTATGGGGTGGGGATGGGGGGAGCGATCCCCGTCTTGCCCCGCCTTGTTGTCAATTCTACTATTTCTCAAGTCCTAATAACATATCCTTAGCTAGGCTATTATGGGTGTTAAACATATCGGAGTTTTTTTTTTCCATGTTAATTTTAGTCACAAGCACATAGCAAATGTTTCTAGAAGTTGGTCATTCAAATTCTTATGATGAAAGAGAGTTCAGAATACTGTTTCTCAATGATGATCAGTGCTCTCATGACTCGCTTGGTTTTTGTCCTTGGCTTTTCTATGATCTTAATGCACCTGCATATGGCATTTAATTTTTACCTGCTATTTATTTTTTGAATCCTTGTTGTTATTGCTACCTTTTTTTCCCCTTCTTGATACCGGTATTGATTTATTATATCTCCTTTATCTGCTTTTCTAGGACTTTAAATGAAATGATTATTTTCCTTACAATTTTATTGTCATGCTTCTCAGATGTTCCATTTGATTCCAACACCACAGGGGAGCTTTTATGTGTTGAACGACATTTTCCGGTTGAACTATGCATGAAGGCAAGATCAACCACTCAAAAGTCTTTGTGATTCAAATGTTCAGGGTTTTGAATCCACTTTGCTCATCTCAGTTTGGTTTTAGACATTTTATTATGATTTTTGGTTGGTTTATGTTCAATGTTGCATTGTTGTGCCACCTTGTTGTCTTGAAAATTCAGAGATGCTTTATTGTGATTGTTGGATTGGTAAAAGATGCTCTCCTGGACTATTTAGTTAAAGTATCCAGTGTAAAAGGTTTCACAACTTTTTAGTTAATTTAAGTTTTAAAGTATCCTGTCCTTGGCATTTCAGGATGATTTGCATCGAGAAAACTACAAACTATTTGCTGATCGCTAATAGGCTGGCATTTGCTCGCCATGATTAATAGCCATTTTTGGTTTCTCTTCTTCAGCATGGACACTATCCACCCCCATTACGTGTCATTGATTGTCATTCATGAATCTTGTGAGGGTCAAGGGTGTATTTTCAAGTCTTGTTTCATGAAATTTGAATGCAATTTTCTAACCAATGCAGCTATGGTTGATGAGGTGTTGCTCATCATCTTGCGACTTGCAATGACTGATAGGAAGCCTAAATGAATATGGTAAGGGTTATTGACTTGTAGAGCTTGGCATAAAGTTCATGAAAATTATGAAATGTTTTGAAGTTGTAAATAATGTTTACTTTTCACTATTTCATATATAGTTATTAATTTGCTGAAATTTAAAATTTAATTTCTATAAAATTTCAACTACAAAAAGCTCAAGTTTTGCAGGCTACCATTGTACCTACACTAATAAATAGTTTTTATTTGTTTGATAAAAGGGTTAATAAATAGGTAAATACCCAATTAGTATTAAATAAATCATGGAGGACACTTAATGTCAAGAAATTGAATAAGTTGCATGGATGTTATGTATGCTATCTACGATCATTGATGTCCTGCTCACAAATTTGAAAGTCCAAAAATTCCTTCTTAATCATTTCTATTTTAATTGGATGATAATTGTGATATTTTTTTACCAGTTTATGCAATATGTTAATATCTAATTGACTAATTTGTCATTAAACAAATAAGATTAAAATATGATATATCAATATAAAGTTGGTCATTATTTTATTTTTTTAATACTAGTATTTTAACCAATTTTTATTAAATTATCAAATAACAATATTAGATATATATTTACAGGAATTCATTAATCTTGATTTGTACAAAGTGCCATTAGGTTTTTCACTTAAGTTGCCTAGAAGCGCATTATTCTTCTTTGTGCCAGCCTAAAGCTTTTTTAAGCTACGATTAGGGGTGGCAATTTTAGATACGATCCAGGAACACGATACGAATATATAGAGTTTGTGTTAGATTTATTAGTGTTCGTGTCGAATTTATCTCGACCTATTTATGACACGATTTAATATTCGTGTCAGTTATTGACCCGTAATCCACTAACCCATTTAACCCACTATGACTCGTGAACCTACTTATGTAGCTTGTTAAATGAGTTAAGTTGTGTCAAATCATGTTAAATGGGTTATTTCATATTAAATGGGTCATATCGTGTTGAATACACCTAATATAATTTAATATTAATCGTGTGGTGTCGTATAATCCGTATAATAAAAGGGTCGTGTTCGTATTTAAATTTTTAACATGATTTATTAATCATGTCGTGTTCGTGTCGACTTTAATCGTATTCGTGTTGCGTGTTGACACGACACGAATACGACCCATCAACTCAAATTGACACTCGTAAAAAGTTTTTTTTTTTTTTTTACAGAGGTAAAAAACAAAAAGTAAGTAAAAAGCTGTGCACTACACTTTATTTTAGATACATCTAATACAAATTCAATTTTATCTAAGAATAGCTCTATCAAATTTTAAATTAAATAATTATATTTAAATTTATATAAAATCAATTAAAAATATATATATAATTAAATAATGAATGCGCAAATTTTAATTTAATTATTCGATCTAAACATTGCTAAACATATTCTTATATAAGTTTGAACTCACATTTTTTTTTTATTTTTAGTAGGGGATTGGGGTAATAGTAACCACTAGAGCAGACTACGCTAAGTATATTAATTGCATTCTTTTATTTTTCAAAAATTTAGACAAAAGAATGATACAACAATGACATTATTTATGTAGTGTCTATGCAGCTGCAGATATTCCTGTATGATTGAAGATAATTCCAGCAAAACAAGTTTCCATCCTTGTTTTATTTTGGAACACAATAGAATTCCCATCAATCTTTTTCACCATTTAAGACTAAATCCACATGTTAAAGCTCTAGCATTTGGACAGGTAAAGAAGATGCTTCTGTGTTGTTGTTTTCCTGCATCTCGTGCATTTATGCCAGGGGTCTTGGCATCCCTATAAGAATACCTCCTAAGGATTTAAATAGGTGATTCAATATCAACGCCCATCTTTGAGTTTCAAAATAAGGTAGAACTCATGTAGTTGCCAGGCTACAGTAAGGACAGTCATGGCTGAAAGAAGGTAACAATATACCTGGCCTACTTTCTCATTTTTCAACTCTTCTTCACAAACTGAAGGATCCTTTAGTTCAGCTGATGCCTCAGATTTATTATTTTGCTGCTACTTCTCAATGATTCCTACTGTTAAAAGAAGAAACAATCTAAGAAACTTAAGCTTGGCCTCAATCTAAGAAACAATCTGGACAATTAGAGGCAGCTTATGAATATGATTATGAACATGAACATGCCTTTAATAAAATGTGCATTTTGCCTCGTAAATGTATCAATTAAGACAAGGGAGAATCATTCTTATGGGAAAAGAACACAAGACATGGAATTAATGTATAAGCCCAGTCCTACTGGAATTCCAACTTTCGAAGACTAAAATATCTGATCTCGCAAGTCAAATCTATGTTCTTTTATTCGATAGCTGGTAGTCTTTATCCACTAATATAAGAGGAATGAGTAGTAAATGAACAATTTCTCCGCAAAAATGGCAGACGATTCACTCAAGAAGTGGCCGTTAGCTCAAAGCTTCTAAAACAAACTCATAAACCACCACAGCTCTCACCCTGCCTCTGCATCTAGCCAGCTAACACAGCCACCCACGGTGTTCTAGGAAGAAATAACAATTAAAAAGCTCGTCACCATTCTAACGAACACAAGCTTTTCTTTCTTTATAATCACAGACATAAATTTAATTTATAAAATATAAAAGCTATAACTTGATCAAATAATCGTAATACACGATTCTGTAACCTCAGAAAGTAATCTAGATAGCAGACGCTTATCACTAACTTCTTGGAGACTATCACCAGAGGTTCTTTGTTTGTTCTCTGCTAAGAGCTTCTGGATTGCCTGATCAATGAGTCCCAGTTCTCGAATTGATTCCATTGCTAATGACTTCTGTGATCCGTTGGTCTTGGATGAGGAAAATATTATATGCATAATTCAAGAGCAGAAAATAAAGAAAGCAATTGAAGTCAGACCTCATCGTCACGTAAGCTTATCATTGTTGAGAAGGAGACATGAGCACGTGGCTCGTATGCTACTCATGGATTAAAACGCTATAACTACTGAAACGTCAAGTTGTAACCTGCATTTTCTTTTTGGACTGGGCAAGCTGTTACGCACCACTCTATTTTGTAGTTTGTCCCAGATTTTACATAGATACCGTAGTTCTCAGTTGTAATTTATTAGCATCTTAGATTGCATTACGTGATGGATAACTTGACAAGATCTCAATTCCTTTAGCATGAATTTTGACCAAATTACATAATGGTAATGCAAGAAAGATGGCCTAGGATCTAGCCGTGAATCATTGGGTAAGGCGCAGGAAGCTACATATGCAATAGAAGCTGCACAGGATTAATTATTATTATTATTATTATTATATATAACTAAAACAAACAATAAGGAACAGTAAAAAGACAATTTTATCCTTTTACACATAAATTCAAATTAATTTTTCTTTTTCTTTTTTTATTATCATTTTAATTTTTTTATTATTTTATTTCATTATTAAATTTACATTGGTAATTTTATTTTATCCTTTTAATTTTTAAAGCACATAAATTCAAATTAATTTTTCTTTTTCCTATTTTTTGTTATTATTATTTTAATTTTTTATTATTTTATTTCATCAGTAAATTTACATTAATTATTATTATTGATAATTTTATTTTGTGATATAATGACTTTCACTTTATACATTAACATTATATAAATGAAATATTAGAATTCCATAGTATTCCATAGTATGTTATTAATCTAATTTACTAATATTACTTACACTATCTTATTCTTTTTATAAACCACTATTTTAAAACAGTAATATAAATATTATTATGTAAAAAATATTAAAAAAATAATATCTATAAAGTTTTTCGTAATATTTATTTAGAGTTATTCAGTATATTAAATATAGAGCTGAGCATTTGATTTGAATCAAACCAAATCGAATCATTAAAATTGAATTAACTGAATTATCATTTTTTAAAAATCGAACCAAACTGAATTGAATAAAAAATGAATTGAAGCAAACCGCTTTATTTCGATTTAATTCGATTCAAACTGATCAGTTTTTGAGTTTTGATTGATTTTTTAATTTAGATTTATTTTCAAGTTATTTGATCTAATTTTAATTTTTATTTGAAACTAATAACCATTAATCAATAAAATTAAACAATTTATATACATAAAATTACATATAATTCATAAATTCTCCATAAAAATAAATCAATTTAAAAATAAATAAAATAATTTGATTCAGTTCTATTCAATTAATTTTTTTTCTCTTCAAAACTGAACCAAATCAAAATAATCAAAATTCTTAAAAAGTAAAATTGAATCGAACTAAATTATTTTAAAAATCAAATTGAATTACTAAAAATGATTTAATTCGATTTATTCAATTCAAATCGAATATCATTCACTCCTAATTAAATATGCAAATTTAATTTATAAGTAACTAATAATTAAATTTTATTTACTTTTAAATTGATTAAATGATTTTAATAATTATTAAAAAAATAATTTTTAAAATCATTTATGAGTGTAATAGTTATATATTATTATAAATTAAAATTGAATATATTTTTAATATAAATATTTTTTTATTTATTGATCATATTAAAAAAAAAATAAAAAAAAATCCACAACACCTTGTGGACTTTCAGAGCTTGTTTATTCCTCTTTCCAAGATCGCAAACAGCTAAATGGTTACGCCTCAGAAGCCACACCTTATGGATGGCATTCTCAAAGTGACATCAAATATAAGAAAGATGAAAGAAACTTAACCAACCTCAGAAGAAACTATTTACATAATTACAAGCAGTAACTACAACATTGATATGGGAATATGTGCAAATCATTCCTAATCACTTACAACTACTTTGAATGCAGGCCATTATACACAAATTGAATCCAGAAACCCAGTATCAGGCAACTTAAGATTGGTCAAGGAGATAAATTTTAAGTTAGCTTGCTAGAAGCTGCTCCTACTGGAAATGGTACATATCATCATTTTCCATGTCATCAAGAGAGGTTGCTGCTGCTTCACTCGTCTCACCTAGTTCAGCCTGTGAAAATAATTGAACAACTCATTACGGAGATTGACCATTCAAAATTGATCCACAGCATCTAGAGAAGATGAATAATATCATTTTCAATAATCCGTTATGAAGCCAGATTCTCTCCTATGATATTTGACATAACTAGTTTGAGCTACTTGGTCTTTAGCAGATAAAAAGTGTAAGAAGCAATTTAATGACATGGCTCTTGTTAGTTCCATAAACTACAGTCAACATCAGCTTAGAGATAAGAGGCTTAGATAAGACGTTAACCAGTTGGATCACAGTACATTTCTCAAATTCCATGTCAATAAAATAAAAAGTTGTGTTCTACTTACTTTGGCTTGGCGGTAACGTTCAAGCATCCGCTGATATTGCTGGCGTGCCTCTGGAGAATCAACCATTGACAGCACGCGTGAGACAGACTCATCAATAGCTCCATCAACTTTTTGTTTGCGGAATACCTTGAGAATATCTTCATCTTCACTTTCATCAATGGGTTCTACGTCATTACGGAAACCCCGCAAACCAGCTCCTTTGCGTCTCCACCTCAGCACAACCTTATCTAGAATTCCAACAGCCCAACAGATTACCTTGTAGTGCTTCCTAACTTGATAACCTCTCACGTGAGCCTGCCCAAAAAGATAAGCATTTAATCCAGCATACTCTATCCCTTCAAAATAATTTGCTATTAATTCAATGGCTCATTGATTGTGCAAGATTGATATGTGAATATGTGCTATGTCTCCATGCATAAATAGTGAAGCATGAAGCAAATCCCAATTTTTTCACATCTTGATATTTTTACAATTAAATAGAAAACAGACAGTTACAAGGGACCAAAAAAAAGAAAAAAAACAAAGAAGAAGAAGAAGAATTACCTGTATCTTAACAACTTTCTGTCGAAATGCTAGAAAATCCTTGCGACCTTTCCACCCTCTATATTTCTTCTGAATAGACAAAGCAGCTAAATTGTAATCACGTGCATTGCGAAAGGCCAGTTTTGACATAGCTGAAAGCCCTTGAATATCACCAGAAATGACACCATACTCATCTATACTATTAGTAGAGGTAAGAGCTTCTCTCTCTTGTCGCTTTCTGAAAGAATGTGCTCTGAAAGCAGATTGTATTCGTGCAGCAGCTTGAGCTGCATTTCGAACTGCAGCCAAGGTATCTTTAAGTGAAGCCTGGTCTTCATTGGCAGCAAAATTCCCCTTTGAGATGGCATCTACAGTTCTCTCGGCTTCAGCCTCAGCAGATCCTTTAGAAAGCTCACTCTCTTCTAGTGTAAGGGATGAAAGATGGCTTGTTAGTGCCACCTCCGAAAGATAACCTGCAAGCCCCTTATGACCACTGCTGGCAGCAATTGATGCTGGAGTTTTGCCAATTGGATCCCGTGAAGTGGGATCTGTGACAGCCCCAGCTGATGCACCAGAAGCTATGAGGGCTGCAACCATTTTTTCCCTGTGACACAACAATGTATACTGCTCAAAAAACCTGTTGCATCTACTAAAAATCTTGTGTGAGATTTAACTAATTCAGAGTCAAGGTGAGAAAGAAAGATTAGAGGATAAGATATCTTCTTCTCAAAGAAACCAGAAAATACACCAAAAAGAAAAAAAAAAAAAAGATAACTAATGAATTTACACCCTCCATTCTCTCGTCCTCTTTGAATAAGACACTTCTTTAAAAACCCCCTAAAGTAGAAAACTGTAAAGAGGGAAAAACTATTTTGTCCCAGAGCAATCACAAAGATAAACTCTGGTTATTACAGATCTGGGTATTTCTCTTATTTAAAGTAATAATTTAGCCACTGATCATAACCATTTAATTTATTCATTATATTGAAAAAAAGGAGAATTTCTTTGGTTTATACTCTCTTGCTTATATATGTACAAACACATAAAAACTAGCTATGCATAATCATTTGATCAGCACCAAAACTAAGGATTAGGAGCATAGATGCTTTCACCTGCCCTGAGTTGTAATCCTCTTCTTCTATTGCAGTATTAATGCACTACAACCAGAAATAAGAAAATGAAAATTTATGGAAACACGCTAGATTTAGTTTACCTTCCAAAACGAGCAGCCCAATGAAGAGCAGTCCATCCATTAATGTCACGGAAATCTATGCTGACTCTATGACTGAGAATTGCGCTCAAGGCCCACTCATAGCCCAACCCAGCAACCATGTGTATGATCCCCTGCTCTTTCTTGGACAAGTTGCAGTTAGGTTGATCTTGTCTTTCCTGAGACTTGGAAGAAAGCCACTGCTGCAATTTGTCTTTTAGAAGTTGTTGAAGAAGCCAATCAACAGTGCCAGTTGAAGTTCCATTACCAACTAAGAGAGCCCCAATAATACTTCCCCATGAATCATCATCAGTTTTTAATTTTCTCAGCAGCTGAATTCCAGTTTCTATGCTGTCTTCTTTCTGCAAAGAGGAATCAGACAGAAGCATCTGCACAAATCTGACAAGTAACAACAACTCTTCTGGACTCTCAGCAACTTCCATTTGGGATGAGTTGCAATGAGGAAAACTACTCTTAGCTCGATACTCAAATTCTCTGATCTCACTGCACGACTCGCGATTGCCAGAAGTAATGCAGAAAGTGACCTTTCCTGGAAGATGGGGAGGAGCTTCACAGCGGAGAACACCTTCTTGAATGATTTCAATGGGAACCTCAGTATCACCAAACATGCATGTCCATGCAGATTCTGATGGGTCACACAGAAAAGATCCAACAACAATCACCTGCATCAAGAATCTAGGCTTCAAAATTTGCAATTTCCTTCTAAAGGGAAACTCACCGCAACAAAAGATGCATCAGAATATTTCTTTAAGAAAATTCCGAAGGTAAGTGTTATGTACTGGTATCTAAGGATAAAATCCAAAGGCCACTGCACCAAGCAGGTTTATTTACAGGAATTTTACTAGGCAACTTATTCAGCAGGAGCAAACACAGTTAAATTAAAGAAAGACTATCCTCAGCAGATAACGCTATGCTGGGTTGCGTATGAAGCCAATATTGTCTTTGCAAGTTGAATTCTCAAACATATCTAGTCATCATGTGGTGGACTTGACTCTGGCTGCACCAATTATGGAATAGGGTGCAGTTCAGTAAGGACTTAGGTTACTAAGCCTAGAGAAGGAGAGACAGACAGACAGACAGACAGACAGCCAGTGATGCAATATAGAAAGATTCTCTCTCTCTCTCTCTCTCTCTCTCTCTCTCTCTCTCTCTCTCTCTCTCTATATATATATATATATATATATATATATATATATATATATAAGCTAAATCATGAAAAATATCTTACAAAAATAAGTTATTTCACTTCTTAAAAAATTATCAGATGGCATTTTAGAGGATGACTTATAAAAATAAGCCACTTAACTTCTTCAAAAATTGCCACGTCGCGAATTAAAAACTTAACTTAATATAATTTTAAAAATAATAAAAATAATCTATTAATCAACTTAATTTAAAATTTAAATTAAATGGTATATATAAATAGTATTTCCTAAATAGTAGAAAGCTACTAATATTTCCTAAATAATATCCTAATTATACAATAAAAGATTAAATCAACATAATTCCTAAATAGAATTTGAATCTTCCTCCATGGCATCATTAGTAGTTATCATCATTTGAGATTGATAGCACTTCAATTTTAATATATGTTGGTGCAGGTCCTGCCTTAAATGTAAATTTTTTTAGCCAAGAGTAGTAACAAATAAAATGCTCTATTCAACTATTCAAGATTACCCCGGTATATCATATTCTGCCATTTCTAAGGTACTCATAACTTTAACTTCATTGAATCCAAAATAACTATAAATGGAATAGAAAAGTATCAAGGAGCTGGAAAAGCAGCAGAGGGGATCATGTTATCAATTAGAAAATTATAGAGCCACACCATGCAAGAAGCCTGTTTCAATAAGTGCTTACCCAATGAGTAGTCTTCAAACCACAAAATAGATCCATTGTTGGAATATTACCATTTTCTCATTGAATGAAGAGTAAAATTCTGTAATATGCATGGAACATATGGAATTGGATGAAGCATACCTTTGTAGCCTCAGAGGTAAAACCCCATTCTGGGGATATTTCCCGGATAGTAAATTTCTGCTGTCGTGCAATAGTCAAACTTGAATCTGCTTCAATTGGCACTCCAAGCTGGCCTTGGTCATATAGCATTGAATAGTAGTCAGGATTGGTTTCATGAGTTCCCATGACAGAAGAGTAAGCAGGAATTTCAAAATTTTCAACTTCTTGAGGCAGCAACACAGAAGCTGGCAATATGAAGGGATTGTCAAAGCTTATTAAGAAGTCACAAGATGCTGAAAGTTATAATGTCAATTATCAAAAAGAGCAGAAGACATACAATTTCTGACATTAATTTCATCGAAATTTAGCCAACCAGAATACTCATGCTCTTCAGCTGGTTCCCTCAAATAAGGCTGGGGCTTTTCCTGTTGCAAGTATTAATAATCACCATCATAAAAGAATTGCTGAAATTGGCTCTCAGAATTCTCAATTAATTTGCAAGGGTCAACATAATTTACATAGTGTCCACCAAGTGTGTGCATTTACAGACACACTGAACAGACACTTGATTTTGAAGATAAGAATTTATGAAAGGACAGTATGCCGCAAGGAATATCACAACCATCAAATAAGCATCACAACTGTGAGGTCTCTAAATATTTCACCTCGTACTCCAAACCGGATGAAGCTTCACAGGACTCCAACACTTCATTCCAAGACACAGATTCTTTACTCCCATCTGCATACTTGCGTACATATGGTTGATGGTATTCGCCACCATCACCTACAGAAAACAGAGTCATTAGTAACTCTTTCTTCCATCCTTCCCCATTTTATTTTATTTTATTTTATTTACATATAAGCAAATAAAATAACTAACAGAGAAATATAAATGAGCTCAAGCTATAGAGGTAGATCTGTGATATGTCTGTTACACTTGCAAACATGACCTTGTACTAGCTAGAAATAACCACTGAACTATTCAAAAGTCAAAATTTTAGGAGAAAAAATATCTAATGTTTCTGGCCAAGATTTGAAAGTTTCAGGGTCGCCAAGGTAGAATAAAACACTGTACAATTAGTTCCCAACTATCCTCCAGAAGTCATGTTAAAAGAAATAGATTCCTAATGTTTGAAGACAACATAAATGGTTCATGACTCAATTCTACTCCAAGTTCAGCAGTAATTTTCTTGAAGACAAACAACCTCTCCATCTATAATCAATGGATTCTTGGAATTTCTAAATAACTAAATGATGTTTCCAATATAAAAAATTGAACGATAGACCTATGATGCTTATTTGAAATTGTTTCCCTTTTCAATTTAAACAAGATATGAGAAATTTATATGATATAAATCAACCAAAACTAAGAATAAACAAACATAACATGCAGTTAAAAAATTAGCATAACAGGTTAAAAACCCATTAAACTAGTTCAATTTATACACATGATATAACAACAAACCTGCATTCTGAAGGTGAACAAGATTGTTGGTCTGCAGCTGCATCCCATCATGTCCATCATAACATTGATTATTCACAACATATTCTAGTCTATGTGGCACATTTGCCGAGTTATCCTTCTTGGAGATCTCCTTTTCAAATTCGAAAAGTTCTGGATCATTTGTGACTCCTTCCTCATTGCATAATGGATCAATTTCTTTGATGTTGTCCTCATTCAGACTCAACTGCTCCTCCAGCCTTCTCAAATATTGACTAACCTCAACCTTTGTAGAACTAGTAAACTCTGTTGTAGTGTCTAATCCATTGTCCTTGGTGACTATCTCTGAACTGACTTCTATAGAACTTGGACTGGAAGAATTCCGATATGGGTCATATAAATCACTAATTGCAGAGGTAGAATCTTGATTTTGAGTAGTATAAGATGTTGGACTTGGGCTGAAGGAGGAAGAGAATGCTGGTGATAGCTGTGCAGCAGGTCCGGTAGTGGACTTTCCCTGTAGGTATAAATGTAACCATGCACGCATATTAATTTGAAACTCAATCTGTGCAGTATTAGGTAGAGATAGCCACGCCTCGGCTCAGAACCAGACTGGTTCAACTCAGAACCAAAACCAGTCAAACCCAGATTGACTGAAAATGGACTTTAACCGGACTGAAACCATATTGGGCCAAACTTTTTTTTCCCTTAAAAAAAAAGGAAAAAATTTTGACCATTAAATTTGATCAAAACCGGAATCAAAATAGGGACAGAAACTGGAATGAGAGGGGGACCCTTTGGTCTGGTTCCGGTTCCCTGGCCCTTGAACCAGAACTGCAGGTCCAGGAGCCAGAACCGTGGCTGGCCCTAGTATTAGGTGATAGGGAAATTCATCTGAAGGTGGCAGCAGATTCAAATCCTGAAACTTTGTGCATGGGTGGTGAAATTTCAGGATTTTTTTTTTGTGTGATTGTGTGACAAAATTAGATCAGAGTTCAATAGATATTGCAGTAAAATCAACATGTCCTGGCTCCATAGGCTATCACCATTGTTGTTGAAAATACAAAGGTCAAAAAAGTACCATGAATTCTTGCAATTTCACTTTCTGGTTCTAGAAACGTACCTCACCAATCTCTCTATAATGAACAAGAACAATATGCTCATATGCCCTGCCAAGATAAGCAAAATGTGAGCAAAAACAGCCCATGGCATTATCATCAATTTATCTTGTTGTCACAAAGATTCACTATAATGGAGTGTGACTAGGTGGATAATTTAAGTCAGCCTTTTTCCCCCCATTTTCCCCCTTTATCTGCATAACACCTATATTTCCACCTCTCTCAGAATTTCATTAACTGAATAAGAAATTCTATAAAATCATAGCACATGAGCAAACTTATAAGGTGTTGAAAATCAAGAGCACCAATGAATATAGGTATACTCACGGGTCCAGCATCCAGAAGCTACGTCTCTGAAAATTTGAGTTTTGCTCTCCATGTGCATAATAACAATTTAAAGCCTCAACATTTCCGACCTACTCAAGCAAATAAAATGTCAATACATTAAATTCCATCAACCCCAAGAAACACACTAAATGCATGAAACAGAATACTTTTCACATATAAAGCCAATAAACCTCATAGGACAACATTTTGACACAAATAAGTTCATTTCTCCAATAGTTTCGAGTCAGAGAATTTGCCCTCCAAACATGCAACACATAGTATCTTTGGATTCTCTCTCTCTCTCTCCCCTAAAACTATTTGTTACACTTTGCATCACCAAGCACCAATGATGCAGATGGCTGCAAAACAGGGAACAGGAACATTATACATGCGGTCGTGGATAAAATGCTTGGATATAAAAATAAACATATCAATTGAGAATGAGATCTCCCAAATACTAATATCTTGAGAAATCTGAACAGGTACAGGAAATTGAGCATAGCACAGCTTGCAAAAAGATCTCAAGTATTACTCAATATACTTCCTACAAATAAATTGACTTTAATCTAATGAGTATGCCAAAAGACAAGTCGTTGCTACTTTTAAACAATCAAACTATATATAAAAATTAGCAAATACGGCATCTCTGCAAAACAAACTACAATAATGGTGGATAAAGAAGTGATTTACCTAAAGCAATCTACAAAATAGAAATAAATATGGCAACAGGGAACGAGAAGACATATGTATAGGCTTCTCGTTAGAGAAAGGCGAATATGAAATAACTGCATAGGCATCAATAACAAACCTTAAGTCGTTCATGTGCTTCCCCAACAGTTCTTCCATCCTTCTTTTTACGCCAATTATGACCATCTTTGCGAAAGAAACGAAGGACCCTTTTGTTGAAAAGAAACAAAGATCCACCTGTCGCATAAACCCAGTGAGCAATAAAAATAGCTGATTCCGCTAACATAGAAAACCATCAAAATGAATCGTCTCAATTAGATATAAAAAGAATCAAAGATTACCGGTTGGCTTTTGTGGTGGCTCCTGAGTGAGCTGGTACTTGTCATGGTTTTGCAATATATAGAGCACTTCTGCAGGTTTCAGCCATCGCCTTTGAGCTTCTTGAAACAGAACATTAATATCATACCCTGAAAGCGCACAACAAAGCAGCTATATAGTATAAAAACTAAATCATCAAATACAGAGACTAAAAACCACTAATAGATTCACTCCTTTAAGATCTGAACAAAAATTCTAAATAAAAAATTGACCGAAGCAACGGTTAAAACTTACCTGATTGCGACATATTCGATTCAAGGATTGCAGAGAAATCACTTCACTTCACTCGACTCCACCAGGAGCTCATACACGAACTGGAGGAGCTCATCGTTATGATAAGTGAAGCCGCTACCGGTGGAAACTGTAGAGGTCAAGGCCGGAGCGAAGCATGATTCCAAGACGAGAGATAGTAGAGTAATTCTGTGTGGGATCAGACTTGAACCCGTTAAAGCCTAAACTGAAGAAACGATTCAGGATTCAGATAAAGAGAGAGAACATATATCATTCGTGTTGCCTACGACGCCGTAGGATTTAGACGTCTTCAAAACCCGACAGAGGAGCGAAGACGACGTGGGTCAGAGGAACCAGAAATTAAGAAATATCAAGGGTTAATATCTGCTGCATGCAAGTAACAGTAGAAATACTTTTAATGTTATGAGGTGGCCGCAAACTATTGGCCTGTGATCACATTCTCGTACTCGTTAAATTACTAAAGTAGCCCTGTGTCGGTAGTGCTACAGGTCACCGGTTAAACAATGTTTGTCTTCTTGACTTCGAAGCCTGCACCGTTAGATTTGGGAACGTAACAGCATCCAACGGCTAGTGTAAATTGCGACCAACCAATATAGAGAGGAAAAACTATTAGCAAAAAATTGTTGAAAATTTTCAATCAATTTTCTCCTGGTTCAGCAAGCAGAAGATTTCCAGGGTACTATTATGATTTCATAGTCTTTTAACGACTTTAGCGGCGGAAGGTGAGGAGTTAATCTAGGATGAAAATAGATCACATTTTTTTTTTTGTATATGAACGATCGAATTTCAATAAGACGAATTTAAATATCATGTGAGCTGATGGATTTGAATTTAAAAAATAATATTTATGATTAATTTAAATTGAGTTCGTATTTTAAATGTTGAGTATTTATTATTAAAATATATTTATATAAATATTTAATTAAATATAAAATATATATATTTTTATAATAATATTTATAAATTTTTATATATTTTACTTTATATAAAATAAAATTTAAATATTTTATTAAATTATTAAATTTTTAAAATATAAATTATTAATTAAAATAATTTTTTATATAAAATATTAATTAAAATTTATAAAATTAAACGAATTTAAATTTTATAAGTAATAGCAATTGGGTCTGTGATGAATTTAAATAGTTAAGAAAAAATTTTAAATTAATTTGAAAGGATTTAAGTTTAATAATATTAATTAAAATCAAATTTAAATAGAATTATTTTCGTGAATATCACAGCGGTAAAACTTGCATATGCACAAGAATTTACTGTAGAGTTGACGATGGTAAAAACCATGTATAATCTAGTGGGATTTTTTTTTGAAGATGAGGTTGAAATATTTTAAGACACGAAAAAAAGCACGTGCTAATTTTTATTTGGTTTTGGGGGTTCCTACGATGCCAGCCTAATACTTGTAGAATACGGAAGAAGGAGAGAAGTGGGATGGTGAGGAAATTAAAATTAATATAATGAAAAATGAAGTTCACGTGGGAGTACTTTGAAACAAGCCATTGAGGTACAATTTCAAAACGAAGTTTCATCGTCTCCCGGCTCTTGATTGGCGCTACCTGCGTAGTTACTTGTTAAAAACTCAAGTGGGAATGTTAAGTCCAAATTGGCAATGTCTTGTGTGATTGACAAACATGAGTGACTGGACAACCTCAGTCATAAATATAGATCCCCCATATATGTAAACCTGGTTTGATGATTCAAGTTTAAGATTTCGAGTAGTTGAAATCAATGTCCCAAGGTCAGTTTGATTTTTATTAATTTAATTATTTATTTTTTAAAATTTTATGTTTAAAAAAAATAATTTTAATTTGAAATCGAATCAAATAATATTTAAAGTCAATTTTGACTAATTTAATTTTAACTCATTTTAAATCAAAACTGAACCTATATGATTTTAGTCTCTGATTCCAAACATATATATGTATATATGTGTGTATTTTTTATGTAAAATTAATAATATGTACCCATTAGTGATATTGTTCTAACTTATAAATTCAGCATCTCTTCAGTGTTTTGCCGATGTGAGATTTGCCTAGGATGTTACAATTCACCCTCTTATGGGACTCAGCGTCCTTTGACCTACCATCATTCAAGGTTGTACGCGGAGCGGCTCTGATACTACATAATATTACTAAAAAAATGAAAGAGTACAAAAAGTTCCCATAATTCATGGAATATAAAATGGGGAGGGAGAAGAAAATAAGCAAATTAAGAAATATATTTCATTTTTCTCAAACATAATTGAGAAATTAAGGTAATGGAAGAGAAAATGAGTAAAATTTTTTGTTCTTTTTCTTGTTATTGCCATGAGTCTTGAATTGAATCATTCGTTGACAATCAAGAACTACGAAAGAGGATGTGGATCTGCAGTAGTTACTTTGCTTAAGTTAGTAATTACAAAGGTAAAAAATCTTTCGAAAAAAGAATGAGATTCATGTGATACTTCATAATGAAAATGTCTTTTACCTATTATATGATTATTTAGAGTCACTGAAAAGTATTTATCTATGATTTTTAGTCCATTATATCAAAATTTCAGTAGATCCAAATACTATGATAGCAGAATTTCATATTTTTAAATGAAAATGTCTATAACAGGATGAATTTTCTCATACGACTTGCTCGAATTCAAATTACTCAAGCTGTGATTCAAGGCTCGGTTATCCAAATAGTGTGTTACAATTATTCAGATAAAATCAAGTCTAAACTTTATTCAAGCATTCAGATACCTGTGGATTTTGTTTCGATTCGTTCGGATTATTGGAGATGTGGTACATCATTTCTTTATTAGGGATGACAATACTCTCTCAATTCACAATTGGATGAAGAGTTTGCTCTTCGCAATTGAAGATTATTGATGGGATTAAGCTCCCATGAAACAAGCATGAATTGGTACATAAAGTAGTCCTAAATCAAGATAATTAGCATAAACACCTAACGGTAATGGTAGAATATATTTCGATTAGAATTCAAAGCATTAACTTGCCACTTGCTTTGGATTAGCATAGCTATTGGAATAATGAATAGCAGTCAGCAGATGCTCCTTTGAGGCCCATTCACAGCCCAACCCATCGACCATTTCTATAATCTCTTGCTCACAGTTTCATAATAACAAGTTATCGCCGGGCAAAGCTGTCACGTGCACACAAAAGTACAATGAAATCATGAATCACATAAGGGAAGTAAGGACGGCGGGGACAGAATCCACAGTGACTTCAGCTTCCAACCTCCGCCCCACGCCACCATTCTCTCATTTTCTCCTTTTTCTCTCCATATAAAAGCCCGTCTACAATCCACCCACTATCTATCTCTCTTTCCTTTTCTCTCTTTCTCTAGCATAAAACCATAGCGAAGACAAAGACCCAATTGGAGGAAAATGTCGGATTGGGGCCCAGTGTTCGTGGCAGTGGTGCTGTTCGTGCTCTTAACTCCTGGGTTGCTGTTTCAGGTTCCAGGGCGCCACCGGTGCGTCGAGTTTGGGAATTTCCAGACCAGTGGTGCTTCTATTATGATCCATTCTCTGCTTTATTTCGCTCTTGTTTGTGTCTTCTTCCTGGCTGTTAAGGTTCACTTGTACCTTGGTTAGTAACGTTGGTGCTGGCCCAAGTTGCTTGCTAGCGAGGGTAGTGAATAATTACAAGATGTTTTCTTTTAATTTCTGGGTTTTTTTAAATCAATTTCCTTAATGAATGCTGCTATATTCATACTAATATCATGAATCAGAATACTAGGCAGAGCTGCTGTTTTCTTTTAATTTCTGTGTTTTTTTTTTTTTTTTTTTGTAATCAATTTCCTTAATGAATACTGCTATTCTTGCTAATATCATGAATCAGAACAACAGGCAGAGCTGCTGAGGGATCAAATTTTCTCAATCTCCTCTCCTCTGCATTATGGGACAGCATATGATTGTACTGATTTTTTTTTTTTTTAATGAGATCAGTCTAATGAGTTTGCTTTTCCCTGGAGAACATGAACATGATGAGTGCAATGTGGATTGGGAGTATGCAATAGTTGTTGAAGCAAATCTGTAAATGTTTTTTTTTTTTTATTTTAAAAGCTAGGAGGCAATGGAATCAGATTCAATTGAGGTGCTTCTTTTTAATTGCTGACCAAAAGGTAAGCTGGAAGCATTTTAGCATAAACGAGCAAGCATGCACAGCACTGCTCTCAAAGCTTTATAGCACCAGATCACAGCATAATCTTTTCCTTTTAATAGACAAATCTAATACATATGATATCTGTACTATTTAAAATAAATCAGATAATTGAAGTTGATCTATTCAATAATGTTAATAGAGTTCAGTTTGCTTAATTTCGTGATGTAATTCACATTTTAAATAATTATTAAAAAGATTAAAATTTTAATATTTGAAATAATTGAAAAGTGAATAAATATATGTAATTGTTAATACTACCATTCCTATTTATAATAAGATAAAATTGCTTTTTCTTATCACCATTAAATTAAATGAATTAAATTCTTATAGAATCGTGCTATTTTTTTTTTTTCAATAAATTAAGCAATTTAAGTCAAATTCTTGCATTTTAAAATTTCCAGCATAAATGAGCATTTTGAAGCTGGTTTTTGCTTGGGACTACGTCTCTATCACCAAGTCTGTATGAACTTGGGAAGGTGGCAGTGCTGTTCGGAGACAATTGGTCATACATAATATCACCATTGACTTCGCCTAGCTGCATCAAGTAGCACTTTACTTGGGGGAGATGATGAATTTGAATCCTAAGGTCGAAGATCGATTTCCTTGTAGATATTTTAAGATCATATGGGATGAATTCACTTGCCACAAGAGAATGACATTAGCATCATATAAACCTCGAATTTTGCTCTGTGATTAATCGTTTCAAGATGTAGGCCTTTATCATTTTTAGAGCGTCATTTAATTAAATCATTTCCAACCAAATATTATTTAAAATTCTCTCTTTCGTTTATATGGATTTGTTTTATGCAAATCGAAATTACTGAGAGTGGGAACCATCTGGCAACTTTTGTGATGTTGTTGGGCATTCTAGAAAAGGAATATATGGAAAAGCAGAAACATTATTTGAAGAATTGATGGAGAAAGGAAAGGCCACCAACCCAAATATTTTGGGCCGTTGTTGCTTCAGGATGGATTGAAAAGAGAGGTGATATGAGAGAAGCTTTGGATGTTTGAAGGCTGCCTTTTCCAACAAGGGATGGAAGCCATATCCTCGGGTGGAAATCAACGACTGTCGGGAAGAATTCAATAATTACAATTCTATGTTAAAAGTGCAGTAAGGTAAAAGAAATGCACTTGTTGCAAGTTCTTGAGCCAATTTTGATGAGTTAAACGTTTCCACATGCAACAGTATAGGAATCGGTGTGACAGTCTAGAGTAGTACTGAAGCATACAAGAAAAGGAAACGAAAGTCACATCCAACTACCCCATGTAAGTCCAACTTCTATTGGCTATTTGTCTTGCAATCAAAGAAACAAAGGAAAGTTTATTGCTTGTGAAGATGAACATATTGCATATGCTTATAAAAAAGTGTCATAATTAGCAGAAAACACTATAAATTCCCAAGTCCGAACAAGACAGCAAACGAATAAAGCTGCCACGTGCCACTTCTAGTGTATCTATCGAGAACATACCGAATGTGACGTTTGCGAGTATAATTCTTTCTTGAGGTGGATTTTCTTTTTGTTTACAGATCGTTCCTTTCTTTTCATATATTCCTTGCTTCCTCAGCAAACCTAGATCAGATCACTGACCTCTTCCTTTCCTTCCTTCCCAACATTATAAGAGTGGCAGAGGTGTAGCTATAGTTTGTGAATCAAATCAAAAAATGGCAGACTGGGGGCCTGTGGTGATAGCAGTTGTACTGTTTGTGCTGTTAAGTCCTGGATTACTATTCCAGTTGCCTGGAAAGGGGAGAATTGTTGAGTTTGGGAATATGCAGACAAGTGGGATTTCTATACTGGTTCATACCATCATCTTCTTTGCTCTTATTACCATCTTCCTTATTGCCATTGGTGTTCATATTTACACTGGATAGCCATGTTAAATTGTAGCTCATTCACTTTTCAAAGCTTGTTTAATTTGTTGATCTGTCTGATGTATTCTCTTGTATTTAGTACTGCCCTTTTCTTAATTGTATTAGTTGCTGGTGTATAAATGGTCTTAGAACTCTGCCATCTTCTGTAAGAGAGTAAAATTCTGAAGGAATGATCTTTCAGAAGCATATAGCTCTGTATATGGAGGATGGTTTTATCAATTATTGCTTGTGCTTTGATGGCAATAATGTTTTCTTTATCATTATTTGGTTACTTTCAATCCTGCACTCCAAATTGGCAAAATGCTACTTGGTAAGATAGAGAAATCAACCAAATCAGATTAGATCTAATTCTGATGTTGTGTTCAATGGCCGGTGAAACACTGGAAAAAAAGAGTAAAATCCAGCTCACAGAGTTTATGGCTCTGGGTAGGTTGGAATTGCTAAATTTTCATATAGACACCTGTGATTTGGTGGCATTAAGATATTGGACCAGCATTTGCTTGTTTGCAGTGCGTAACAAGTTTACAGTGCCACGCGGCATCTGTTTTCTTCCTTAGAAGGCATTTCATTCTTAAAATAATGCTCTTCCCCAAAGTGGATGTCACCCTCAAATATTCAACTAGATTAAAAAATATAATTGTACTTAGCAAGGGAAGTAATTGGAATAACCTTCAACTTTGTGATAAAATTTATTATGATTTTAAATAATATATTAATTATAAATTAAATTGATGCCTATATTTGAATGAAATATAGAATAATTAATTGAATAAGAATGGAACATTGATGTGGAAATTCATATATATTTATTATTTATTATTATTTTATTTTAATTAACTAATAATAATTGAACATATTTATAAAAAATATATATATTTTATTGGATGATCTGTTTATTTATTTCTAGATATATATAAATATTATTTTTGAAATTAAATATATATCTGTAATCTGAACAACCCAATTCAATAATAACTCTTATCCCATCCTACACCTAATAGAACTCTTGAAATATATATATACCCTAATCATTTCTTCTGCTAAACTTTGCTCTCAAAACCTATTTGTCACCTCCTTTTTCTATCAAATACTCTCAACAAAGAAATCCTAAATTTTTACTTCTCTAATCATCACTTTCGATTCTGTTTTCAAGGTAAGAATTCTCATTCCTTATTCAATAATGGGTGAATCTAATTTTATTTTATTTTCTTAATCTGTTACAACTACTCCATAAAATTATTTTTGATCATTGGTATTAAATTGTGTTCATCATAATTATTATTGGATAATAATATATATATATATATATATATATATATATATATATATATATATATATATATATATATATATAAACAAGAGTTATTATATTTTATTATTATTTGATATTTTTCTCTTATATTTTGGGTATGTAGGAGATTCAAATATTCAATCAGTCAGTTGAAATTGTCTCTCTTCCATTGAAAATAACTATTGTCTTGGAGGTTCCAGGTGAGTGGTAATTATAGTACATGGCACCGTTTTTGTCCCTTTAAAAATTTCTTAGCATTAAGTTTGTTATTAAATGAAATTTTAAATCAATATTTTAACAATGATTTTATATGTGATTTTCTAGAGTTTTATTTTATTATTGAATTTTATCTCGATTTTGATTAAATAATTGATTTTGCCAACTATCTCTGCATTAGACCCATTAGGATTCCGGGAACAGGCCTTTAATGTATTTATATTGATTGATATTTGACTATAAAATTTACCGATGTGTTACTGAATTGATTTGAGATTGATTTGATTTTATTGAAATGATTTGAGATTGATTTGATTTTATTGACTCTCTGAAACTATTGAAATACGCTATTGGAATTGTACTATCAGTTATTATTTGCTATCTGAAATTTTTATTGATTTTGATTGATTTGTACAAATTGATTTTTGTTTTGAATCGGTACCTGTGCCCAGTATCTGTTTCTGTTATCTGGCCCCGCCGTGTGGACTATCACGGTATTAGGTTGCATTATCGAGTCATGCATCATTGCAGTTTATGGCTTGCATTAGTATCATATGCATTGATATCTGTGAAGGAGGAGGAAGGTATCTGATATCTGGTAGCGCGCTTACCATCTGACCTTTGGTGATGTGGGGTATCATCACCCTGGTGCACTGTACCATAAAAATTTTATTGAATGAATTTATTTTATATATATGTTTTATGAAATTATTTTGTTAATGATTTTGACAGCATGAGCATAATTTTATTGAATAGAAAAATTGTTGTGAAATTAATCAAGCGTCTGCCTGTTCCTATTCCGTTGTGTGCTATAATTATCATTCACTGAGCATCTAGCTCAAACCACGTTTTCTCATGCATTATCTGTTTTGGATCAAGAGAATTCGCAAATGAGCCAAATATTCAGTCCATTTTCTGGAGAGGGACAACTTTGATTTGTTCTCATGGTATGTCCGAATTCATGTTTTCTCGGGCTAATAATTAATATAGTTTATTGAACAGTTTAAGTTTTTATTTGAAATCTGTAGAGACTCCGCAGTTTACTTATGGGATATTGATGATGTTTATTCAGCAGTTTGTCTATTTGGATTTTGTCTATTTTTGGGATTAGTAAGTGACAATATATTCATTTAAGATACTCTGATAAGGCTTGCATGATTTAAGAATACTTAAATTATGCGCCGGTCACGGCTCATAATTTTGAGTCGTGACAAAGTTGGTATCAGAGCTTGGTTGAGGTCTAGTAAACTTGCGGAGCATAGGATCCTTAACGTCTTTTCAATTTGTCATTGCTTTAGATGTCTGCGTCCTTCGTACCTTCTCACCTGTCTTAATTTGGCTCACATTTTCAAATTTAATGCTTGTTTATTAAAATGAATAGGCACCTGGGTCTGTTAGACGTAAGAGGAGAACTAGGGCCAAGAGTCTTAATGATGCAAACCTTGATCTAATAAGGGAGATACCACCTCAAACTATTAATCAGACATCTGAATAGACGCCTATGGCTAAGACTGGGGCACAACTATTCCTTTGTTTCTCCATACTTTTCCATGATATTTAGTACACCACCTACTTTGTTAGAGTATCCTTTATCTGTATCAACACCTATGAGGAACGCAATAGACACTGATATGGTGTATAGGGGATGTATAGTTCACATTGGAGATAGGGAATTAGCTACAGATCTTATTTCTTTAGATATATTTGAGTTTGATGAGATTTTAGGCATGGATTGGTTAGCCACTTATCACATTTCATTGGATGGTCATAATAAAGTTGTACTCTTTAAAATTCTTGGGGAGGCAGAATTTCAATTTCAGGGAGATCGCAATATAGCCTCTAGTAATCTTATCTCCGGAGTGCTAGATGATTATTACGAAAGAGATGTAAAGGGTATCTAACTTATGTTAGAGATGTTCAGGTAGAAGGTGCAGGTTTGGAGAATGTTGCAGTGGTTAAGGAGTTTCCTGATGTGTTTCCAGAAGATTTATCAGGTTTACCCCCGAAGCAAGAGGTAGAGTTTGGTATAGACTTAGTTCCTGGAACTGAGCCCATATCTATGCCACCTTATCGTATGGCACCCGCATAACTTAAGGAGTTAAAGGAGCAACTACAGGACCTACTAGATAAGGGGTTTATTCGCCCTAGTGTTTCTCCATGGGGTGCTCCTGTGTTATTTGTACGGAAGAAGGATGGGTATTTGAGAATGTGCATTGATTATAGGCAATTGAATAAGGTAACTGTGCGTAATAAGTATCCTCTTCCATGCATAGATGACCTGTTTGACCAACTTCAAGGTGCAAAATATTTTCCAAGATTGATCTTCGATCTGGGTATCATCAATTGAGGGTCAAGAAAGAAGACATACTCAAGACGGCCTTTAGGACTAGGTATGGACACTATGAATTTTTTTGTAATGTCTTTTGATCTTACCAATGCTCCGGTCGCTTTTATGGATCTCATGAATAGAGTTTTCAAGCCTTTCTTAGATCAATTTGTTATAGTGTTCATCGATAACATTCTAGTATACTCAAAGAGTAAGGAGGAGCATGAGCAGCATTTGACAATTGTCCTTCAGACCTTACGAGAACACAAGCTATATGCCAAGTTCTCAAAATGTGAGTTTTGGTTAGATAGTATGGCTTTCCTAGGCCATACAGTATCTAAGGATGGGTTGTGCGTTGATAAGAAGAAAGTTGAGGCAGTGCTTCATTGGCCTAGACCCACAACTGTGTCAGAGATTCGTAGTTTCTTGGGTTTAGCAGGGTATTATAGACGGTTTGTTCAAGACTTCTCTCGTATTGCAGCACCTTTAACTAAGTTGACACAGAAGAATGTGAAATTTCAGTGGTCTGAGGCTTGTGAAAAAAGTTTTCAGGAGCTTAAGACTCGTTTAACTACAGCACCAGTGTTAGCCCTTCCATCCGGATCAGGGAGTTATGTAGTATATTGTGATGCTTCTAGGATTGGTTTAGGATGTGTTTTGATGCAACATGGACGGGTTATTGCATATGCTTCTCGTCAGTCGAAAAGACACGAGCAGAATTATCCAACTCATGATTTGGAAATGGCTGCAGTAATTTTTGCTTTGAAAATCTGGAGGCACTATCTGTATGGTGAGACTTGTGAAATCTTCACTGACCACAAAAGTCTCAAATACATCTTTGACCAACGTGATCTTAATCTTAGGCAAAGAAGATGGATAGAATTGCTGAAGGATTATGATTTCACCATACAATATCACCCTGAAAAAGTTAATGTGGTGGCTGATGCTCTAAGCAGGAAGTCTTCTAGTAGTTTAGCCCATATATCTACCAAGATGAGGCCTTTGATTAGTGAATTACATGAGTTGCTAGATCAGGGAGTAGAGTTTGAAATCATAGCTGGATCATTCTTAGCACATTTTTGAGTTAGGCCTATCTTGATTGATCTAATTAAGGCTGCTCAAAAGAGGGATTCTCAGCTGTGTGAGATTATAGATAATATTCATCAAGGCCAAGCTCAAGGATTCATGTTGAATGATGATGGAGTTTTTCGTTATGGCACTAGACTTTGTGTCCCCAATATTGATGAGTTGAGAAGAGAAATCATGGAGGAGGCACACCATTCTGCTTACATAGTACACCCAGGTTTAACTAAGATGTACCGTGATTTAAGGGAGCATTATTGGTGGGGTGGCATGAAGAGGGATGTTGCAGACTTTGTTGCTAAATGTTTGACTTGTTAGCAGGTTAAGGCAGAACATCAGAGACCATCTGGGTTACTTCAGCCGTTGCCTATCCCTGAGTGGAAGTGGGAGCATATTGCCATGGACTTTGTTGTGGGTTTACCTAGTACACGAGGTGATTACAATGCAATCTGGGTGATAGTGGACAGATTGACAAAATCTGCTCATTTCCTTCTTGTGAAGACTACATATGACTTTGCTAAACTCGCACAGTTATATATAAACAAGATTGTTAGTCTTCATGGAGTTTCAGTTTCTATTGTCTCTGATCGTGGTACTCAGTTTACTTCTCGATTTTGGAAGAAATTCCAAGAAGCTTTAGGAACACGAGTAGACTTTAGTACTGCTTTTCACCCGCAGACGGACGGACAGTCAGAAAGGACCATACAGACATTAGAGGACATGCTTCGTGCATGCGTTATGGATTTTGGTGGCTGTTGGGATCATCATTTGCCTTTAGTGGAGTTTGCTTATAATAACAGTTATCAGGCAAGTATAGAGATGGCTCCATATGAGGCATTATATGGTCAAAAGTGCAGGTCACCGGTTTGTTGGGATGAAGTTGGAGAAAGAAGGCTTACTAGACTAGAGTTGATACAATTAACTTCAGAGAAGGTTCGACTAATTCGTAATCGACTTTTGACTGCTCAAAGTCGACAAAGAAGTTATGCTGACCCTAAGCGTAAAGATATAGAATTTATGATTGGTGATCATGTATTTCTGAGAGTTTCCCCTATGAAAGGAATCATGAGGTTTGGGAAGAAAGGGAAGCTTAGCCCTCGTTTTGTTGGTCCATTTGAAATTTTGGAGAGAATTGGAGCAGTTGCTTACCGTTTAGCTCTTCCACCTGGTTTTGCACATGTACATCCAGTTTTCCATATTTCTATGCTTAGGAAGTATGTACCAGATCCATATCATGTTTTACAACCTCAAACCATGCAATTTAGGGATGATATGTCATATGAGGAGCAACCAGTAAAGATTTTAGATAGACAAATTAGGAAACTCCGGTCTAAGGAAGTGGCTTTGGTCAAAGTCTTGTGGCATAATCACTCAAGTAGTGAGGCCACATGAGAGGCAAAATCTGAAATGCGAGCCAAATATCCTCACTTATTTGATTCTTCAGGTTAGAATTTTGTCTATTCAAATTCGGGGACCGAATTTTTTTTTAAGGGGGGAAGTATGTGGAAATCCATATACATTTATTATTTATTATTATTTTATTTTAATTAACTAATAATAATTGAACATATTTATAAAAAATATATATATTTTATTGGATGGTCTGCTTATTTATTTCTAGATATATATAAATATTATTTTTGAAATTAAATATATATCTGTAATCTGAACAACCCAGTTCAATAATAACTCTTATCCCATCCTACACCTAATAGAACTCTTGAAATATATATATACCCTAATCATCTCTTCTGCTAAACTTTGCTTTCAAAACCTATTTGTCACCTCCTTTTTCTATCAAATACTCTCAACAAAGAAACCCTAAATTTTTACTTCTCTAATCATCACTTTCGATTCTGTTTTCAAGGTAAGAATTCTCATTCCTTATTCAATAATGGGTGAATCTAATTTTATTTTATTTTCTTAATCTGTTACAACTACTCCATAAAATTATTTTTTATTATTGGTATTAAATTGTGTTCATCATAATTATTATTGGATAATAATATATATATATATATATATATATATATATATATATATATATATATATATATATATATATAAAGCTACCATTCCTCCCACGTTATATATATATATATATAAACCATTCCTCCCACGTGGGAGGAATGGTTTTGCGGATTTTCGGTGTGCACGTGGGAGGAATGGTAGCTTTACATATATATATATATATATATATATATATATATATATATATATATATATATATATATATATAAACAAGAGTTATTATATTTTATTATTATTTGATATTTTTCTCTTATATTTTGGGTATGTAGGAGATTCAAATATTCAATCAGTCAGTTGAAATTGTCTCTCTTCCATTGAAAATAACTATTGTCTTGGAGGTTTCAGGTGAGTGGTAATTATAGTACATGACACCGTTTTTGTCCCTTTAAAAATTTCTTAGCATTAAGTTTGTTATTAAATGAAATTTTAAATCAATATTTTAACAATGATTTTATATGTGATTTTCTAGAGTTTTATTTTATTATTGAATTTTATCTCGATTTTGATTAAATAATTGATTTTGCCAACTATCTCTGCATTAGACCCATTAGGATTCTGAAAACAGGCCTTTAATGTATTTATATTGATTGATATTTGACTATAAAATTTACCGATGTGTTACTGAATTGATTTAAGATTGATTTGATTTTATTGAAATGATTTGAGATTGATTTGATTTTATTGACTCTCTGAAACTATTGAAATACGCTATTGGAATTGTACTATAAGTTATTATTTGCTATCTGAAATTTTTTATTGATTTTGATTGATTTGTACAAATTGATTTTTGTTTTGAATCGGTACCGGTGCCCAGTATCTGTTTCTGTTATCTGGCCCCGCCGTGTGGACTATCACGGTATTAGGTTGCATTATCGAGTCATGCATCATTGCAGTTTATGGCTTGCATTAGTATCATATGCATTGATATTTGTGAAGGAGGAGGAAAGTATCTGATATCTGGTAGCGCGCTTACCATCTGACCTTTGGTGATGTGGGGTATCATCACCCTGGTGCACTGTACCATAAAAATTTTATTGAATGAATTTATTTTATATATATGTTTTATGAAATTATTTTATTAATGATTTTGACAGCATGAGCATGATTTTATTGAATAGAAATTTATTGTGAAATTAATCAAGCGTCTGTCTGTTCCTATTCCGTTGTGTGCTATAATTATCATTCACTGAGTATCTAGCTCAAACCACATTTTTTCTGTCTGTTATCTGTTTCAGATCAGTAGAATTCTGCAGCTGAGCCAAATATTCAGTCCATTTTCTGGAGAGGGACAACTTTGATTTGTTCTCATGGTATGCCCGAATTCATGTTTTCTCGGGCTAATAATTAATATAGTTTATTGAACAGTTTAAGTTTTTATTTGAAATCTATAGAGACTCCGCAGTTTACTTATGGGATATTGATGATGTTTATTCAGCAGTTTGTCTATTTGAATTTTGTCTATTTTTGGGATTAGTAAGTGACAATATATTCATTTAAGATACTCTGATAAGGCTTGCATGATTTAAGAATACTTAAATTATGCGCCAGTCACGGTTCATAATTTTAGGTCGTGACAACTGACTTCCAAAATTATTGCATAATCTAATAATCTAATAATATGATATCAGATTTTGTATTACTTTATTTGAACTAAGATGTTATTAAAAAAAAAAAAAACTAAATTATTGAATCAAATGCAAAGTCAATCCTGTTATTTAAATTTAAAATATCACCCACTCATGATTAAGCCAAGGTCAACCCTACCTGCATGTCCTCACCTCTGAAGATCTATCTTCTTTCTTTAGTTCATTCGGAGAAGCAGATACTCTTGAGTTGCCCCATTCTGAATTTATTTTAGCACATACTTGATAGAAAATGACCTTTTCAAAATTTTCAATCATCTTGTTCTTATTAAGTGGTAACATTCAAATACAGCCACCAGAAAACGCAATACTATAATGCCTGATCACTGATGGTTGATTGCATGCAGACAAAGATCAAATAGAAATTGAATATTAGAGAGAAATTGGAGATAATCCTACATTTCTTCTCACAAGAGGGAATTCATTACAATATTAGTTCTTAAAAGCCGACCCCAAATTTTTGGGATAAAGGCTTAGTTGAGTTTTATTAGTTCTTAAAACCTTCAACAATTCACTCTTTTTACTTGATAAAGAAGCCATATCCACAAATTTTCAGTAATCACGAAAAACAGTTATCCTCAATTCCAGCTCTTGAATACTTGAAAAAGCTCGGTAATTTTCACTCCCCGTATGGCTCTAGCAGCACCACCACTCACTAGAATGCAGTGCTGCATAGTCCTGTAACTCTTTGAACAACATCTTAGCTTCACAAAAGTTTCCATGCTGCAACAGTAGGGAAACAAAAGAATTAACAAACTTTTCAATACAAGTAGTGTATGCTTAATTATCAACACACAGGCCCGTGTAAACAAAAATATTGAAAATGGCACAATAAGAAACAAGTCATGTATTCCTCATAGATGAGCATCATTTCTCAAGTTCTCTCCATCACAACAAGAAAACAAAAAGGATTATTGCACCTAAAAAACTTCCAAATTATGTTAAACTGGTTTCACGAAATACTCTATTTGCCTGGTTTTATCTGAACAAAGCACTAATATTGTACTGAAGCAACACAGATCCAGTACGATGAGTACAGGCAAGACCAGTGTTACACCATCCAAGCTTTTCTTAACTAAATCCTACAGGTTGAAGATAAATCCAACATAACCCACAGTATTGGAGTATAAAGAAGCCACAACACATCCTTAATTCCATACGTCAAGACAGTAAAGGCAAAGCATAATATTAGAGACAATGACATGTCGTGAAGACATGTCAACCCAAAAACTTCACATCATAACCAGCAATTACAAACAAAATTATATCTTCCATTTACAGGTTGTGACGTTAAAATTATAAGATTCAAAGCCAAGCTACTTTATTCCATCATGTGTTGATACAGAAGACGTAACAACAAATGAACAACCCACCAACTAGAGGCTTTGAAACTACTTAAAAACTATAAATACAGAAAGTTCACAGTAATAAATTTATGAAGCACATTTAAGCAAACTTGAAAATTAGAAACTCAAACTCATAAGTACAAACAGAAAAAAAAAAATGAATTAATCAATCATCATCTCATGCAAGAGAAATAATAGGATTGAAGGGAAGCCGTTCATAGCATATGTAAGCCAAAGATTATTTAGCAAACAAATTGTACTTCCAAAATACTACAAAATCAAACAATTAAGAAGGAAAATATGTCTTGACAAAAAAAAAAAAAAAAAAAAAAAAGGGAATATGCAAACAAAAGTACCTAGATAACACAAATCCCAACCAAATCAAACAGTTTGTTCAGCTGTCGACTAGCATTGCAATGTTGACCACTTGACCTTGAGTAGCATAAACACATTATGGTTGATGGCATCTAGAGCAGGACAAGGAATGTTGACAGGTGAGTTAAAATGCAGTCTTGCCGTAAATGAAGGATAGTGGGCAGGATCAATTAGGTGCAGTATGGACATCCCCACCCCCACCCCATACTCACAAGCAAAACATGTTTACAGGTATAGTTCAACAATCCTGCAAATCTAATTAATCTAGCCATGAAGGTCCAGTACCTCCAATCTTATGGCACATGAAAACACATCTAGCAGAAGACAAAGATTGGGAACTATGTCGCAGGCCTATTCACCATTGATTTCTATATCTAAAAACAGAACCCCCAGTGAATTAAGAAGTTGCAGATTGCGGCTACAGAAATTCTGTAATGCATCATCAGATCAATGCTAATTTTCTATCTTAATTCTTATTTGAGCTAAAAAAAAGTGAAAAAGAGTAAGACATCTAAAAAAATAATGATACTATGCGTGGAGATAATAATACTCTGCACAAAATTACTTAAGAGATTTCAAAAAAAAAAAAAAATGCATACAAAAAAGATACAGAGCAAATGAAACGAAAGATGTGAAATTCTGAGACTAGAAAGTTGAGGGGAAAAAACAAGCCAAAACACTTATAACACAAACAAGAGGTAATCACAACATATATTCCTCCAAGAAGAAAGGAAATGAACTCAAGAAGCGACCAAAAAAATTGGGGAGGAGAAAAAAAGACGTAATGGAATTCAATAAACCATAAGTTACTTACCAGGAATCTCCTTTCGATGAGACGGAGGGGCCAAGGCGTAGCCAAAAAGGGAACGGCCCAACATGGAGATGGTAGAAACAATTCCAGCCACATAAAAAAACATAACCAATCCAAGAACCCAAGGCATCAATATGAACCCAATAAAGAAGGTCAGCGATCCACAAAGCATCAAAGCCAGAGAAATTCCCAGCATCAACGACGCGAACCCCGCCGGCGAGATCTGTGGCGGCGCCGATGACCTCCTCCTAGAATACTCTGATGGAATCTCCGGGGATTGGTCAGAGAAAGGGATCGGCGACGGCGGCGAACGAAGCAGATTGAGAACCAGAGCTGATAGCTCGTCGAAAATCCTTGATTGTTGATCTTGCTGCTGACTACTCATCATTCTAATTTCCTTTCTCGAAGGGAAAAAAAAAGGAATAAAACCCAAAATATAACCAAATAAAATTTTTTGAAAAATCTTTAAAACTTAATCCGCTTGTAAAACTTTCAATTTGTTACTGCTAAAACGAGGCAAGTGGATAAACACAAAAACCTCTATCTACCACGCCGGTTGATTGGAGAGGAATTTCTCAATCTATTTAACCTTCGGCACTGCACTTTCCGATAGGCTGAGTTTTGTTTGTTGCTCAGGAAATTCTTTGACAGTTTTAGAGAGAGAGAGAAAGAGAGAGAGAGAGAGAGAAGGCAACGCGGCGCTTGTAGTTATACCCAAAATTCAAAAGATCAAATATTCTATGCAGCGCTTCGATCGAGAGAAAATACTTCTCTTCTTTTGTAGATAGGCCCAGGTGTCCGTGGAGAGCGCGAGGGAAAGCTCTGTGGATTAGGGTGGGGCCAGAGTGACGTGGGACCTTATCTTAAAGACCCCTTGTGTGATAGTTGTGAATGAGTTAAAGCGCGTGGGCAAGTTGCGAATCCGTTGAAATTTAGTGTAGAGGATAACGTATAATCTTGTAGTTGTACGGCATGGAAATTAACTAATTCCGGACAATACACTCAACAATACGAGTTGCAAATCTAACAGAAAAACCTAATACATGAATTTCTCCTAATTTTACGGTGCTTTGTCTTTCCATAATTCAATTTCAAAGCAATTTGTAGAAAAATAAAATGCAATTGATTTTTTTTTTGAAATTAAAAAAAAATGCAATTGATTAGTAGCGTATTATTAGAACAATTATTCAATAAATTAAGATTTTCTTATATTTTTACTTTCATTAAATTTTATTATATTTTAGTTTAATTATATAAATTAATTTACAAAATATTTAGATATAATTAAAACCTGAATTGATATTTAAAAAATTTGAAAGAGGCAATTTATAATTTTGCCTTTTTTGAAAATAACTTTTATTTTGATTAAGTTAAAATATTATTATTTTTTTATTTATATTATTTAGTAATATAATATTTATATTAATATTTAGAGAATGATGAAGTGATTTATAAAAAATTACTCTTAATTTAAAGAAAATTTTAAATAAAATAAATAAAATTATATCATTAATTTTATATTTAATAAATAATTTAATAATTATTTTTATTGAATATTTTTATTTTAATAGTTATAAAAATAATTAATAATTAATATATAATAATTAATTATTAATAAAATAATTAATAATTATTAAAATAATTAACAGTGATTCAAAATAATACTGTGGAATAGAGCTTTTGAAAGACTTGGGATTGCTGTTGTTTTACACATTGAAGATTAAACCACAACTCTCAAGGGAAGGTCCACTTGAGTGTCGAATCTCTGTTCGTAGACATAAGTGTGGTTCGGATTTAGATAAAATCAAATTGATTAAATTTAAATTTAATCAGAATTATTAGATTTGATTTGATTTTAAATTAAAAATTAGATTTTTTATTTTTTAAAAAATATAAAAAAAAATAAAATTTTTTGATAATTTTAGGTGATATTTAAATTTAATTATAATTGAAATGAAATAATAAATATATTCTATCTAAATCTTTTTTTTTAAATGACAAAATGATAATATAAAAAAAGTGAATATCTAACATTTAGGGTAAATAATATTTTTCTCTCATAAGCTCTTTCATTTTCTTAAATAATACAAAATTATGAACATGCACTCACATAATGATTTTTCTGCATATTTTAGAGAGATTTATTAATCAAAGAGACTGGAAATTTACCCAATATTTATCAATTGTATTTATACCATAAGTAATAGATTTATATTTCTCTGTTAAAGTCTCGTTATATAATATAAAATTAAATTTTTGATTCTAGTATTTTCTTGGTCCAAAATTGGTGGTTTGGTTGAAGCTTGCAAGGAAGGACAAGTGACCTCATTTGCTAGATGTCTGTCCATTAAAAGGTTTTAAAATCTGAATGTCTAATCCCAACTATATAAATATTCACCTTGATAGAAACTGGAACAATTTAAATTATATAAACATTCTAATCCCCAACTTAAAGAACAATATAAATGATTTTGAAGAAAGAAAATGGAGGGCTATGAAATATACGTAATTATTAAATTTCTAATAATTGCATTCAACTAAGCATTTTCTGGAACAGATGTTAAAATGTTAATGCCTGCCAGTAAATAATACACACGTACCTGCATCCACCATTCCACTTGGCCATCCCACAGAGGCAGAAGTTCACAGTACTCCAAAGGAACGATAAGCAATAAAAGACACTTGGCCAACTGGCTTTTATTTATAGAATAAGAATAAGACACCTGAAGCTTTCGCATGCGCGTCGCCAGTGAACGACTTGATTGTGCATAACCTTTTCGTTTGCCTTCTCAGCGGTGTCTCTTTTTTTTTTTTTTTGTTAGGGTTGAATAGAATGAACGATGCCTTGATCACTAGCCTAAAAATAAACCGATGTATCCTCTCTTTTTAACCCATATCCCAGACCAAGCTTTTTATTATTATTATTATTATGTTAGCTTCCTCGCCATTGCTTGTTCGAAGTAGAAAGCAATAATAAAATCAAATGAAAATAGGTATGTTTTAGTTTCTACACGCTAGCATGTTCTTTTCCCTTCATCTTTCAGGGTTGGTAAGGCAAATTAACCTTGGTCAGACCACTGATCCGTTCGACATAGAAGAAATTCTGGTACGTTTATATGAAAAGAGGATTTCATGCTATATTTAGTAAAATACTATTTTCTTCAATAGCGATGAGATTTAGCTTTGTTTAGCTTTGTTGTGCATCGGAGGAGAAGCGTAAGGTGATTTCGTGTAAACGCGAGGGAAACCTAGCAGGGAGGAATTATAATTTGAAGGCGGCAGCTTAGGATGCTTTAAAAGCTGCCTCAAAAAACTAGTTGAATGGGTAGAAATTATGGTTTGCAACTTCAGCCAACTAGGTATGATTTGCCCACACTTTTTTTTTACTTTTAATTTTATTTGGTTTCAGTTGTAACTTGAGTTAAAAGCTTAAATTACATTGCTCTTATTGTTTCTATTGATTCAAACACCAGAGCTACTCATTCTGTTTGATTTAGCTGTTGAGAGCAATCATTAACCATTCAACCCCAATTAATGTGAATTAAAAGATCTTTAAAATATTTACGAGCATACTATTTTTCACTATTATCAATAAAATATTCATCAATTATAAATTTAAAGTTATACTATACATCAATCTCATTACATCTAACTACATTAGTAAATACATTACTTAATTCTCTCAGTCTTTCTCTAGATATAATTCAATATTTACTACTCTAACTACTATACTATAATAAGAGTGTCTTCAACTATATGGACAATAGCCCTTTCACCCATAACAATAATTTTTTCATAATTTTATGTCCTTTCTCCACCTTAAACTGAAATCTTTTCCCTTCATGGGACTGCAACGGACCAGAGCTCTTAATCAATGGGCAAAGTCAAATCCTCAGTAATGGGCAAAATCACATTCTTCAATGGACAAAACCACTCTTCATGGATAAAGTCAAATTAATCTCTCCACGATACTTCCATTTATAATGCTAGTCCCTCAACCTTAATCTAATTAGCAATTTTATTCAATTTAAGAATAACACTAATAGAAATTCTGCATAATATAGAAAATATTCCTCCATTCTATTAAGGAATATTTATCTAGGTAAAGAGTCTTTCAAATCAACTAGGAATTTTGAATAATAAATTTAAGAATCTACACCTTGATACAAAATCTATTAACTATTGCATACCTCAAATTCTTAGGTATCATTAATTCATCAAATTTTTATGCTTAAGCTTGAACATTTCAAATATTAACTCTTTAATCTTCATCTTGAACGTAACTTGCTTTTTTCTTCGAAAGAAAAACCTTCCCTTTATTAACTTTCTTAATTTTACATTAAGAGTTTCACCGTAAATTCAACTCTTCACCACCTTCAACTTGCACACTATTATTGTATGTGTCTTCATGTTACAGCAGTCAACTGAATTTACCAAGATCATCCTCATGCACTGATACCAATTATTGTGTAATGTGTACACTACAAAGAAACAAAATAAACACAAAATACTAATATTTACATGATTCACCCTATTAACATAGGATTACGTCCACTGACATTTTATCTTTCCCTATCATCAATAAAATATTCATCCATTACAAGCTCAAAACTAAACTAACTATCAACCCAATTACACCAAAGAGAGCTCACAGTACATCAAATTGCTCATAGCAAAATATATTAGTTAGTCCTATCAATCTCCTCTAAACATAACTCAATATATTTAATACTCTAACTATTACACCTAATGGTGTCTTCAACAATATAGGCAAAAGTCTTATCACCAATGGACAAGAATTCATTCGTCTTGAATTTTATCTCCTTTCTCCACTTTAAGCCAAAGCTTTTTTCCCTTCATGGGCTGCAATGACCAAGAGCCCCTCATCAATGGGTAAAATCAAATCCTCAGCAATTGTTAAAACCACTTCTTCAATAGGTGTCGACACCATATTTTGGTCGATCTCCGAAATCAATAAACTTTGAAATCGATCCCCATCACCAAGTCTCCATTCGTTTCCGATCTCTCTTCATAGGGATCTAAAACCGACACCAAGTCTCCTTGCCAGACGATCACATTTCCGATCTCTCTTTATAGGGATCTAAAACCAACATCAAGTCTCCTTGCCAAACGATCATATTTCCGATCTCTCTCCAAAGAAACCGAACCAATACCAAGTTTCCGTATCGCTTAAATCCTTACCGATCTCTTGAACCAATTATTAAGTCTCTTGGCTAGTTAATCACATTTCCGATCTCTCGTCAAACGAAATCAAACAAACATTAGGTCTTCGTGCCATCCAGTTTTATATCCGATCTCCCTTTTAAAATTTTATGGATAATCGTTTAACAAAGTTAAGGTTTTAATCCGGTTTAATGATGCTTCCGATCTTAAGTGTTCAAATCAGGTTTCCAATTTTAATAATCTTAAGTCCCGTTCGAGGTTTGTTCTCAGCCGATCTCATGCTTACAATGTTTTTCCGACCTCTTATACTTGGATTAATAATCACTTTTAAGTTTGATGTTCTAATTAGTTCAGACAGTCAGACGCTTGTACAATTTAGATTCGTTCCGATCTCATCAAGTCATTGAACAAAAGAAAGAACTTTATTTCATTTCAAAATAAAAAAATACAAGTCATTCGGCTGGAGGATCACCCCTAGCATGTTCTACATTTTGTTCACCCTCTCTATCACCCTCAGCCTCCTCCTCGCTATCCTCTTCGTCTTGGGGAGCCAGGTCCACCATCCAGGAAAAGTCCTCCTCAAGATAACGCTTCTTGAGCTCAGCCAAAAGGTACCCGTGGGCGTTCACATAAGCATCGGCCTCCCTCATCACTGCCTCTTCTTCTTTCGCTTTAAGTTCTGCAGTGAGGCGAGCGACATCAGCAGCTCGGAGCGCCCGAGCTTCTTCAAGAACATGAGCCTTGCTTGGCCAATTTATCCTCATAGAATTTCATCCGCCCCTCAATTTCAGCTATATATTCTCGGGCGGATGAAAGTTGAGCTCGAGCGAAAGCCGCTTCCTGACCCACCTTTTGGATCTCCTGCTTTAAATGATGAGCCTTTTCCCAGACGATATGTTGGTTCACCAAACTCTCCATGCTAAGGCTCATAGTCTAGGTCAGGATATCATCAAGACTGTTCGGGGTTAGCCTATTCCGATCTTCCTGAAGGCAGATGGAGGCTCCCAAAACCTTAGCCAAACCCGGATTCTCTCGAAAAGTTCAGTTTTTCTCCAAGGAGTGAATCAAGACCTGAGCGCCGCGGGAGAGCGTCCTCGAAGTGGGTTGGGAAGGACCCCCTTCCGCACTCGAAGCAACTGAAGGAGGTGCTGGCGGCTCTTCTTGTAGAGGAGGAGACCGAACCACTTCTACTTCAGGGATCGGCTGTCCCAAGGGTCGGGACGAACCTCCCTGCATCTCCCCTAGGTCGTGCCTTGGCGTCTGAGAGGCCTCGGTGCGCTTCATCTCTCGCACTTTTCTGGAGACCTCTCTCTTCCGCTTTCGGCTCTCCTTGGAAGCCTCGCCGCTCGCCATGCCTGCATAAAGAAAAAGTCAGTGAGTTCGCTAAGGCCCAAAGATCAGAGATATAGAAAGTACCGAGGCCGAGGTCAGAGAGCAGAAGCTCGCGTTCTTCGCCGGTAATCAACTGCATTGTCCAATGATGCAGTTCGGCTGTCACCGCATCTATACAGGAGAACTTCTGAGTGGCCGCCTGATCCTTCAGCTCCATCACCATTATGCCCTCTTCCCAATTCAGGGTGATGCGCTTCAGAAGTGAGGGGCCTAGATGCAGCCAGCTATGTGGGAAACCCTCAAAACCGTTCGGAATCTTGCTCCTCAGAATAAAAAAGCGGTTCTTCCAATTCTGCAGTGAGGAAGGTAGGTCGGTAAAAAGCCCACAATGCGGCTTCGCCTGAAAGAACCAATACTCATCGTCCTTTCGACGAGTCAGCCTATGTAGCTCGGCGAACACCTTCGCTGTTGGACTGAGTCCCTTAGCTCGGCAGAGGCCTCTGAAGGATACTAGGATCCGCCATGAGTTCGGATGTACTTGAGCTACACATACTTGGTGGAATTTCAGAACTTCCTTGAAGAAGTCATCGAGAGGAAACCGCAGCCCGGCTTTTAATTGTTCTTCGTATATCATGATCATATCATTTTCTTCGAAGAAATGATCGGCTCGGAGATCGCCATGGCATCTGATAAGTTCGTATGAATCGGGCTGAAGGTTATATTCTTGGCTAAACGTTTGCAGATCGGTTTCTTGAAAGATTGACGGCAGCTCATCCACGGGAAGGTTTTCTCTCCCTGAGGGATGCGTTCGTCTTAAGGGTCCCGCTTGACTACGAGCTGAAACGGAGGTCATGGGAGGATCAGATCGCCCGCTTGGTCCGACCACCTCAACTTCATAGGACGACCACGAGACATGAACGAAAGGGGGGCTCGCCGCTCTCTGACCCTCGTCACCGCTCATTTTCAAAGAAAAGAGAAAATTTAAACTAAAAGAAAGATCAAAACTCTTATCGAAGTGTGATCGGTGTCGAAAGAACTTGAAAAAACGAGAGAATTTTGGAATCACTCGTGAGATGTTAAAAATGACATAAGAGAGCAACTGGCTGACCCATCCCCTATTTATACCAGTCTGAGCATTTAATGCTCACAGTGCCCCAAGCGGCGCATCGGTTAATGGGATTCGCCAGCTTTTTCTGACACGTCTCAGGAATATTCTGGAAACTCCATAATTAAATAAGGGGAGATCGGCTAGTTAAAGATCGGCGAATTAAGGTAGATGTTCAGAATTACAAATCGGCTAAAGGCTATTCAGTTAGGAATCGGATCGGATAAACACACTTAGAGATCAGAAAATAATCAATGCAATAATAATAAAATGATAATTGGAAAAATGAAATCTCATTTCCAAAAGGTCAGATTACATCATTTGGGCGATCTCAAGAGATCGGATTACATTAAAGGTCAGATCACATCATCTGGGAGATCTCTGGAGATCAGATTACATTAAAGGTCAGATTACATCATTTGGGCGATATCTAGAGATCAGCGGTACATCCTACCTAGTAAAGACCTATGTCAAAGCCTAGTCTCGTGGCTGAATCAAAAGAAGTGTTTGATCAGGAAACCAGCCATCGACATCGGATAGATGTACAGCTCAGATGGGGTGACTATGACTCTCATTAAGATAAGAGAGGTCGTCGTCAATGTTATCGCTCGGAATCGAGCCGCGGTCGGGACACCCGATGTGGTGAGGAGCCAAGTGAACTTTGAAGGGCAGTCACCAATGATAAGAGGGAAATTAGCAGTCTTCTCGCCCGAAATCGATTCGCCGATTAGATCGATCGACCGATTTGAGATCAACACGATCAACATTCTCGATCTGGATCGGTAAATTAGTCCGGTTCTCTCTCTGTCATCAGAGGTGGCCATCGTGATTTTCTGATCACCAGGATCGTAAATTTTCAGTTGGTAAACCAAGGGAACAGTCAGAAAAAGATAAAAAACAGCTACTATGGCCGGATTGTGGCCGGAGCGGCTAGAATAGGAAAAGTGAGAAAGAAAGAGGAGAAAATGAAATGCGGAAGGATTTCTCGTTAAGGGTACATACAGAGAAGGTCTGAGCATTTATTGCTAGCAGAAAACGAAGCGGATGCCTCGAAAACCGAAGGAATAAATGCTTTGACTGAACCGGCCCGGATAAAGGAGAAGACTCAGGAATGGGAGAGATCGGGAGAGGGGGCCCGGCATGAGAGATCGGAAAAAGATCGTATTAGAAAGGTCGGAAGGAATGGGAGATCGAAAAGCAAGAAGAGAATAAGACAACTTCCAATAACTGTCGTCATAATCAGAGCCGAGGTAGTTAAAGTATTGCAGACGAGATCAAATCTCCACCGCACGCCTCATATGCAAAATCGCCCACATTACTGACAGGTGCCAGGACATGTCATGACAGTCCTGTACATCTCGATCTCCAACGTTGATCTAACTTGTAAGGACGAGTCCAGAGCCCTTGGATCAAAGAGAAGACGACAAGACCGGCACCTTTTATTCCCAGCCCTCGGATCTCCCTTGACAAGAAAATTTTGAGCCGTCAGATTAGAAAAGAGAAAGGAAAAATATTTTGAAAAAGATCTCAGCCGTTCATTTTGATTCTCTTTAATTCCCAAGCATCAGATTATGTCCTTTAAAATCCAAACATTCCATCTCCCTCAAAGAAAATCCTGACCCTTCATTGGGAGCACCCGGTCCCTATAAATGCCTGCATGAAAACTGTTGAAGGGGAAGGACGAAAAAAGGGTGGTGATTATAGTGGAAAGGCTCTGAAAATCGATTCAGTTTTGCTACTCTGCTATTTTTAATCTTTCAACATAGAAAAGAACTTCAGAAATCAATTTTCTAAAGTATTTTCTCTGAAGGAGTATTGGACACTGGAACTCTTTATTTTCAGTTTGTTCATTGCTCTGCGATATCCCCCCCTCTTAGTTTCAGTTTCGTTGTCATCACTTTTATATCCACTTTTATTTTCCAAGCTCAATCTCATTCAAACCTGGTTATTGTCATTCCGGCTCGACTGCACTCTAACTTGGTATTCTTCATTTCAAAGCAAGCATTAGTCCCCAGATTATTAGCATGCAACTCTACAACATTCGTGACTCCATAGTTCAATAGGTTCAACTCCCTACAGGTGAGTGTCTGAACCGTTTCCCTATCCAGTGTTTGTTTTTATTTTCTTTATTTTCATGCTCGTAACTTTCGTCAAGTTTATCTTATGTTAAAAGGCCCTACGTAGGTGGTTATTCTCTTGAGTTTATCTTTTGATACATTAGTTCATGTTATTTATTTGTTCTTAGTCTTTATTATCTCCTAATATAGGCGTTCTGGTTATGGGCAACGTGTAGGTAGTTTGATAAAACGTTGGTAGCTATATCTTAACATGAGAGTTTCCTTAAAATAATTAAAGTTCGGATAATAAATCAGAGAAAATTATGAAGTCGAACCACTAAACTGGCTCAAGAAGATGACTGGGTAAGGTGGGGAGTCGGAGTAAAATCGAATCTCAGACTAGCAAACGAAATAGGGCGAGTATTGCCTGCCGAAAGGTACTGATGAGGCGATCACATAGGAGATCGGTAAAAATTCAGTCTGGTATCCCCTATCTAGTCACAAGGTACTAATGAGTTAAAAGAAGCCTAATCCGGGTTCCCAGTGTCTTCGCATGCCAGAACCCTTAGCCTAAGGTCCTCGCGCGATACAATCTTAACTAAATTTCAAGAGGTTGGGAGAGAGTTCTTACTTGATCCTCGTCCAAACCAAATAGGAGATCGGAGGAGAGTTCTTATCCGAGATCCTTTATCAAAACTCTAAAATTGCATATTAAAAGAGATCGGAGGAGAGTTCTTATCCGATTTTTAATTAAAATTTTTAAGAAATGCTTAAAGAGATCGGAGGAGAGTTCTGATCCGATTCTCAATTAAAAGTTTTAATAAATATTAAAAGAGATCGGAGGAGAGTTCTTATCCGATCTTCAATCAAAATTTTTAATAAATATTAAAAGAGATCGGAGGAGAGTTCTTATCCGATTCTCAACCAAAATTTTAATAAAAATTAAAAGAGATCGGAGGAGAGTTCTTATCCGATTCTCAACCAAATTTTAATAAATACTAAAAGAGATCGGAGGAGAGTTCTTATCCGATTCTCAATCTAAAATTGCATATTAAAAGAGATCGGAGGAGAGTTCTTATCCGATTCTCAACCAAAATTTTAATAAATATGTGGAGATCGGAGGAGAGTTCTTATCTGATTCTCAACCAAAATTTTAATAAATATGTAGAGATCGGAGGAGAGTTCTTATCCGAGATCCTTCATTCAAACTTTAAATAAATTATCCCCAGAGATCGGGAAAAGCCTTTACCCGGATCTTCTCAAATCCAAACTAAAATAGCACAATATGCAAAGTAACCCCCTAAACAAAAACTGATACTCAACACCAACTCACTAAGGGTCGTCTCATGTACTTATGTATTTGGGTAACCCGAAATAGTGAAAAATTAAATATTCCCTTTTATCAAAGGGATTAACATCTTCATTCTAACCCCCCTAACTATCGATTTTAATTTGTAAAGAGCATAATGTTAAATCTGTTTGCCCTAATATGGGGACGAGGCGGGGTGCCTAACACCTTACCCGCCCGTATACGGACCCCGAACCTAGAATCTCTGTTTTCGAAGTGGTTTCATTTTAATTTATTTTCACAAATGGTTTTCTTTAATTTCTCTCAAAATTAAAGTGGCGACTCCTCACTCTTTCCCACTTCGGTGAGTGTTCGTCCAGGCGACCGCAAAATACATTGCAACAATAGGCAAAACCACTATCTATAGGCAAAACTACTTTCCGTAGGCAAAATCAAATTAATTTCTCAACAATACTTCTATTTAAAGTATTAGTTTCTTAACCCTAATCTAATTAGGAACCTCACTGAATTCAAAAATAACACTAACATAGGAGTTCTATATAATATAATAAATATTCAGTCATTCTATTGAGGAATATTTTTCCCACTCAAATTAGGAAAAAGTCTTCCAAATCAAATAGGATTTTAGATCGTGAATCTAACAAGCTTAATGGTAATAAAGATATAGAATTATTACCCTCATTTACAAGCAAGTTGAGTGATTCTTTGACATGATATTAGAGCCTCTTTAGATTAAAAGGTTCAGAGCTTAAATCCTAAACATTCCTATTTATCAGTTGAATATTTCAACATAAAGTAAAAATCTGGCCATTACTTGAATAGTTCAGCACAAGGTAAGGTAAGGCAGTGAGTTCATGTAAAACTATTTTTCATCTTAAATTGAGAATCCTTGGCACTAAGTTCATATATCCTTAGAAGAGCTCAGATTACACGCAAGGCAGATTTATACTTGCACTGAAATTGCAATCTCATAAATTTCATCATCATGATAATCAACATCTTTGTGTTCTCTCAAATTAATCCCAACAGCTCATGTCTGAAAATCATATGCGTAAATTCTGTTACACATACATCAGTCAATATATGCGACAGTTCTAATTAACGAGAAATAATATGTACATACAGAAAATCAATAAAAACCAGAACTTGCAATTTATTAACAAATATGTCTTGCAGATACTTCTAAAATTTATTGGATATCTTGATAAGTCATCATAACATAATATCCAAATGAGTACAAGCACCTGCAATTTATTAACTACTACGTCTTCCACAATCTTCTAAAATTTACTGGATATCTTGATGAATCATCAAAACATAATGCCATGTCATACAACCATAGATCACAGACTTGGATCAAAGAAGGTGGAGCCAAAGAGGTACTTAATAAGACAACCGACCAAATCACTGGACAGATAACTTGACAACAAGAAAAAGAAGTCTACCTGTTAGGCATATGCGGCATATGCATGCTTGGAAATTGATAAGGTCTAGAGGCCCTACAATTCCTATCACCGTTAATTCAAGCCTTGCAGGCAATATAATGCTTTCTTCTAGATGATCAGTGAAGTAAACTTAGAGTTGTTTGTTCTGAAGCATGAACCAAATGGAGGTTTTGGGGGCTTCTGAGCCTTTTCATCATGCCAACATCATTCTCTATTGCTTCAATCTGTGAGTAACAGGTAATATAATAATGTCAGTGATTCAGTTTTTCTGGGACCTTGCTGAATGTGATACTCTTTAACTAAAGAAGCATACTCTTTCATTTCCATATTCTTACCTCCCTCTCTAGAAGTCCATTTTCCTCTTTCAGCATAATTTCCTGTTAAGAGTATTATCATGTAGAACAATCCAACATAAATTATCCTTCAGTATTTAATTATATCAATACTCATAAAATTGTGAAGAACCAAAATGTTCCTTCATTTATTTCTTCACTATTCATTAATTAAGAAAAACTTAGTACTTCTAAATTGTTAAATAGCAACAGTGTGATTATAGCGCAGCCCTAATTAAAGAAAAAAAAAAATTACATTTTGGTATGATATTTGATATACCAATAAAGTACTACAAGTGATTTTTGGTTTGATTTCCCTTACTTCCATACAGCCTTCAATAAAGGATTATGAGAGATTGAGGAGTTAGGATACCATAACATGGAAGCAGCATTAGGAACTTCTCTATCACAGTATCTTTTGGTTTTCCAATCTAACGAGAGCTAAAGTTAGAAGAACACTTCTTAAGTCGACAAACATGCAACTTTCTATGTCAGGAATTGCAGGGGAAATTTTTCTTGCAATTTTGTACTAGGAGGTCAAACTTTTTGATTCAGTTACAGGTGAAAGGGGAGACCTCAAAATTTTAAGCAGGGTTTAAATTAATTGCATACCTTCTTGTGGAGAACCTTTATAGACTCCAACATCAGTTCTGTCTGCAAGAAAATTTATGCAATGAGAAAAGCAGTTTAACTATATGCAATTGAACTCGATGAAAGCAACCAGAAAAATAGTCAAATTTTGTTCTAGAAAGAGAGATGCAACGGAAAAATTGAAACTTCTACACCAGACAATTCTTGCAAAATATTTGGCTAAAGAAAATCAGAAATAAAATGGAAAAAAAAAAATCTATCATCGTGCTGCAAGTGGCAGGTCCACTGTAGGTGTTCATCAAATTGAAAAAACCAAATGCCATCTAATGCATTTGTTTACTTTAGATAATTAGATGAAGGCACAGATTTTGCAAGTATTACTTACAATATTAGCTACCCAAGTCAATTTCATCTATTGTTTGGATTTTTGGTTATCGATGTCCCTCATGTGCCAATTTGGCCACAATGTAGCATTTGTTCTAATATCATTTGGCAGGAAACTCTACCCAATATGTTGAACTGTTACGGAGAAATCTGCCTAAGAGATCTACAAAAAAAGGCTTGAAATTTCAAAGCAATGGCAGCAATAAAAATGATACTAAAATAAGAATATCTTATATTTTCAGATGAGTGGTCTTCACGATAGCCACATTGAGTTGCAAATTGATAGAGGCTGTCATTATGTAGAAATTATATGATCAAAAGTATGAACAAGAAAGATGCAGACCAGTAGGTAGCCTAAATAATAGATGCAAAATACGTCCATTCCTATTTTTAGAGGTTGCATTGGTCTTGTTTACCAATTTACAAAGTAGTTGCTGCTGCTAGCTCCATTGTCTATTAAGTCATTTTGCATATCTATATATGCCTATAAAACATAGGATTAAACACTTGTCGAGTTAGAATAATAAAATGAACATAGCTCAAAGCAAGGTGTTATTTTCTGAGATAGACCAACTTAGTCTTAGATGTTAAAGGCTGCAACAGTTGTATTATATCTTATGAGTTATGCCATATATATTCTCTTGATTTTAAGATGGAACACAGTTTTCGTTTCCTACAAACCATAAAAATCCAGGGACTTTAAGACGTGGGAGATGATAGTATGGCAGCAGACATTTTGATATATTATATATTTTACCTGCTTTCTTGTTCTCAACATATGAAGTTGATGCTGCTTCTTAAAGCCATCTATAGTAAAGGTTGCAAAGCATACTCTAGAATATGGGACTATACTAGTCAATTTCCAACAAAATCATGATAGTTTTAAAACCAGGGGTTTTATTTTCTAGCCTTGGTCAAAAATCACCTGTTAAGCTTGATTCTCTCAATTATGAGTGGGTCCATAGGCAAATTGTATGTCATGGTAAATAAGCACAGTATGGATTGATGAGTGGAACCGATATAACTATTTATGTGGATATTCAATAATGCCGATGGTAATAGGCAGCTGCATATATACAGTTTAATGCAGACATGGTGTATAACACAAATTTGAGGTATCACTAGAAGTAGCATAACAAACCTTTCTAGCTCTGGTTTGTGTCAGTGCAGCATCAAAGTGATTTTCCAATTTGATAAGATCGGTCAAGCTAAGGTGCTCACGATTTGGACCCTCAAGCTGCCTGTGTCAACATAATTTACAGTCAATCAACTACTTGTTTTATGCGTTTACCTTATAGCATCCAGAAACAGACAAATATAAAGGAGTTTGAATACTTGCATTTCAACTATTTGCAGTAGCTCTGCATATGACTTAAATCTTGAAAAATCCACTTGAAGGATCTGTGTAAAATATATCCAGCAAGTAGTAGATAATATATAATAAATCACAAGGGAAAGATCAAGACACAGGAAATTTTAGGAGTTTACAAAGCATAAAGCCATTTAAAGTCTATTTTTGCATAAATTTTTTTCCATATGGAAATAATTTTTAGTCCTCAAATTACTTGATAGACTAACTTCCTTGTGCTGAAAGTTTGTTACCTTTCTATCATTAGCACCTTTGAAAGAAGCAGTTTCCCCTTCAAGATGCCTCTCGTATTCTTCGAGAATCTTGTCCAAACTGAGTCATAAGAACTAACAACATGAACTTTATTAATTGAAACACAAAATCCTTGTAAAATATATTTATTAAGCCCCTCTACTATAGAATATGTAGATAAGAATTTGGCAAATGATAATGGACTAAGTTCAACACCAATGACCACAAGATGCATAACATAAGGAAAAGCTAAAAGAAATATTCATGAACGATATTCGCCAATTATTGAAAACAATTCAAGCTTTGCTGATCCGCACATTCTTTAACTGTTCGTAACGCCAACTAAGGGTCTGGACCTTTCTTACTTTTCTAATCAAATTATTTAAGAGTGGATATCTTTTATTTTTGAATAGCTAGCTAAATTATTTAGAAGTTTTATGAATTGACTAAGAATGAGAATTAGAGTTACAAGTATTAGCATCAAATGATATTCTGTAAATATCTTGCTATTGAGGATATAAAGACAAAATAAAAGTAGCAAACTTGATTGAGCTCAGTTCAGGTAAGTTACAGGATGAAGCATGCAACATATACCACCCCATCGTATCTTTTTTTTTTTTTTTTAATTTCTATTTTTATTTTGAATATGTTTCTTCTTTTGACAAAAATTATAGTGGAGTTTGAACTTAGTGAATTAGGATTTCCTTATATAGCAAGGAGCTGTTTTGTGAAATTTATATATAGAAGCTTTTGTGGCCTTTTGCCTAGTAACCCGAAGAAAAATTTGAAGGGAAAGGGCTTTTGGCATTTACACATTTTAAGGCTGAATAGTAGTTTGTAAATAGTGATTTGTTAATGAATATTGGGAAGCTCTTGCATATTACGAGGATTGTTGCACTCATTTCATATAGGCATTTTAGGGTAGTTTTGTATCCATTTTGCCCTTATATTTTAGTATATTTTATGTTTTTACCTTTATTTTAGCTTATTTGTTAATTTTAATTAGTTTATATTTAATTTTTGTAATTTTATTATTTTTAATAGTTTTTTGCGGCAAATTAAGGGTCAATGAGTGCATTAGAAAGTGATTTGAAGAAATTTGGTGCTCCTTGAGCATGGAGGAAAGTTAAAGAAATCAAGCATTGAAAGAACAAGTTAACCGAAATTTATTTGAGACTTTGCTTATGATGTTGCTTAAGATCCTGTTAGAGATCCTGCTTAAGGTAAGCAGCAGTGCTTAAGGTGCAGTACAGGTCAAGTTGAAAGTCAAGCATAAGCAGAAAAACTCATTTTATTCCAAACCTGCCGAGATTTGCTGAGGGTCTGCTTAACCTTAAGCAGACAGTGCAACCAAAGGCTGAAATTTGCTGAAGAAGCTGCTTAGGGTTAAGCAGTACCCTAAGCAGACTGTCCAGAAAGTGAATAATGCTGCTGACTTGGATAATTTTACACCATTTCCTATCCACTCCTTGACTCTTATCTATTTTTTTGGCAACCTTTGGGACTATATAAAAACATAATTTTCTAGCTTTTGCCACAAGAGGAAACGGGAAGAAACAAAGAAAAGAAAAAAATTATAAATAGAAAGAGGAGGACGCCATTTTTCTGAGGGAGGAGCTGCTGCAATCATCTTTGGGAGCTCCAGAAATCAGAGTTTTGGGTTTTTCTACCTGTGTTTTTCTATTTTTAGTCCTCTTATCATGTTTTTCTTTACTTTTCCATCAATCTTTCTTGTAAATACCAATATGAGTGAATAAACTCTTTGGATTTCAGAGTTAGGAAATATATTTTAGATTAATTTATGGATTTGGACTAGGTATTTTCATATTTTATATAAATATGAGTTTTGATTCCTTCCTTGTGTGCTTGTTTTACTTGCCTAATGTTGGTACCCATTGAGTATTGTGTTAATCTTTGATTGAAGGACCGAAAGGTGAAATTCATTGATAGATAATCAAGGATTGGAGCTTAAAATTACTTAGATTTAGAAATAAACTAGGGTTTTAAGAGGAATTAATGATTGATTACAAAACTTAATTGATTTTAAATTAATCAAATACCGTACGAAAGTAGGTTTGGTTATTTTAGAACACACTTTAGTTTGCTTGAATAAGATATCAAAGGAATTTAGAATCAATCACATTCAAACTCTATTTTCTCTTAAAATTGAAATATTCAAGACAAATCTCAATTAATTTATGCATAAACCCCCAACTCTGAAATCACTTTAAACATAATTAGACTTTGATTTAAATTACCCGTTATTAATTTAGTTCAATTGCATTTAGATTTAGAATTTATTTGCTTGCTCTTTACCCATTCTAATTAGATTAATCAATTTACTTTGCTCATTTACGTTTACCATTTATTCACCAATTATTAGCCCAAATAATCGCTTCATTCATAGTTTGGTACTCAAACGACAAATCCTCGTAGGAACGATACTTGATTCATCATTCTATTACTTGAGACGACCTATACACTTGCGAATTCGTGCAACAAGTTTTTGGCCCTGTTGCCGGGGATTTGATTTTTGTTTGATATTGAACGATTGTTTGTTTAGTTAATTTGGGCATTTCATTTTATTTTATTTTCTTTTACCATTTTACTTTGAGAATTTGTTTATATTGTTTTTCAAATACTTTATTTTATGAGAAGGACAAAAAGTGAAGAAATCAATTTATTATTTAATCCAGAAATAGAAAAGACAACAAGAGTTTTAAGAGCAGAATCTAAGAGGAGAAAAGCTGAATTTAAAGCTCAACAACAAGAAGAAAGAGCACAAGAGCAAGAGCAATTACATGAAGAAATGGCCAATAACAATAACAACCGCTCTGTGAAGGATCACGCCTATCTTAACATTGGGGATTTCATGTCAAGTATCACAAGACCAAGAGTAGAAGCTAATAATTTTGAATTAAAGCCTGCACTCTGTCAGATGGTACAACAATCACAATTTGGGGAAAGTCCAAGTGAAAGTCCACATGTGCATCTATCACACTTTATTGAGATCAGTGATATGTTGAAGATAAATGGAGTTTCTAATGATGCAATTCGACTCAGATTATTTCCTTTTTATTTGAAGGACCGAGCTAAAGAGTGGTTACATTCTTTGCCACCGGGTTCTATCACAACATGGGATGAACTTTCTCAAGCATTTTTAGCTCAATATTTTCCACCAAGCAAGACAGTTAAGCTAAGAAATAAGCTGACTTCTTTCAAACCTAGAGATGATGAGAGCTTATATGAAGCATGGGAGAGGTACAAGGATTTGCAAAGGAGATGTCCACATCATGGGATTCCTAAGTCGATGCTTGTTCAACACTTTTACAATGGAGTTTCACCAACTATTAGAAGTACAATTGATGCATCTTCTGGAGGTGATCTTATGGAGAAATCTGAAGATGAAGCTTTTTCTGCTTTAGATAAAATTGCTTATAACAATTACCAATGGAGTTGTGAGAGGAATGAGATCAAGAAACCAGCTCGTATGTTCGAGCTTGATGCTATGAATATGATTAATGCTAAGTTTGATGTTTTGACAAGGAAGATGGACAAGCTAAGCATGAAAGTAAATTCTTCAGTTGGAGCTTCACGTAATTTAGTAGATGTTGGAGCTGCAAATGTCAATTGTGCAACTGATTTTTCTACATTTAGTCAAGATTTTTCAAGTGAGCAAGTAGATTATGTGGGGAACTACAATCAAAGACCAGGTGGTAACCCATTTTCTGCAACTTATGATCCAGCATGGAGAAACCACCCCAATTTCTCTTGGGGAGGTAGACAAGGACAACACCAAAATTTTCAGCAACCTTCTGGGTATCAACAACATCAGAATTTTCAACAGAATATATGTCCTCCTCTTGGAATTCCCAAACCTCAAAATGGGCCTGCTCCACCACAACCACAACAATCTCCACCACAAAAAGCACAACCAGACAAGACAGCTAGATTGGAAACTATGATTGAGACTCTATTAGTGAGCCATCAAAGTCAACCAGAAATGATTTCTCAATTAGCATCTAAAGTGGATCAAATGGCAAAACACACAACAAGATGTTAGAGAATTAAATAGCTCAACAGGCTAGCTCTTCAAATAGTAAAGCTTTTGGGAAGCTTCCTAGCCAACCTGAGAATCCAAGGGAGCAGTGCAATGCTGTTACTTTAAGAAGTGGAAAGGTAATGAGGGAAGAACACGAAATTGAAGTAAAGTTGAAAGAAAAGAAAGATGAGTGTGAGAGTGAATCCACTTCAACTAAAACTAAAGCTAATAAGGAAGCAAATGAAGAGAAAAAAGATAAGAAGAAAATAGAAGAGAAATATGTGCCTCCTGCACTGTACAAGCTACCATTGCCCTTTCCTCAGAGGTTTCAGAAAGCACAATTAGATAACCAGTTTGGGAAATTCCTTAAAGTTTTGAAGAAGTTGTATATCAACATTCTATTCACCGATGTCATTTCTCAAATGCCTTCTTATGCTAAGTTTTTGAGGGAGATTTTATCAAATAAAAGAAGGTTGGAAGATTATGAAACTGTTGCACTTACTGAGGAGTGCAGTGCTATATTGCAGAACAAGCTCCCACCTAAGCTGAAAGATCCTAGAAGTTTTTCCATACCATGTCACATTGGAGAAACAAGTATTGAGAGAGCATTATGTGACTTGGGGACTAGTGTTAGCTTGATGCCGCTTTCCATATGTGAGAAGTTAAAGGTTGGAGATCTAAAGCCCACAACTATTTCTTTGCAGTTAGCTGACAGATCTATAAAGTATCTAGTTGGGATTTTAGAGAATGTGCCATTAAAAGTTGGAAAGTTTTTCATTCGAAAGTTTTTCATTCTAGTGGATTTTATTGTACTAGAGATGGAGGAGGATGTAAGAACGCCCATCATACTTGGAAGGCCATTTTTAGCCACTGCAGGAGCTAATATAGATGTAAAGAATGGGAAATTGAAGTTGACAGTTGGGGTGGAGGAAATAGAGTTTAATTTATTCCAACATTCCAAGAAACCAGCTATGATGAATTCTTGTTATAGGGTAGATGTTATAGAGCATGATGCTGAAACTGAAGTTACTAAACTAGAGGAAAATCAAGCTATTCCAATGCAATGCAATCAGCATAAAGTGCGAAAGAAAAAGTCAGCTTCACCACCTCATTTGATTAACAATGAAGCTTCGAAAGTTAAGCTCAAGCCTCCATCAAAATCACTCAAAAGAGGAGATTCATATAAAGTTTGTAAGAATAATCTTCAAGATATAGTTGGGATTCTGAATAAAGCAACAAGTATTTTCACATATAATAGGAAAAAGTTGAAGTATAAATTCATTTCAACACCTGTTGTGAAGGGAGGTAATATTTTCCAATTCCAACCACCATGAGCTTTGAAAAGAAGGTCAAGCTTAAAACCTTAAACAAGCGCTTATTAGGAGACAAGTCAAGCGTATCCTTTTATAGTTTATTAATTTTCTATTTCATCTCATTTTAGTTTTTACCCTCATTAAACTCAAAAGTGATATTTGTTTATTTTTTGTAGGTTATTCACGAAGATTGGGCAAATTGAGACTTGTAGCAAAGAAAGGACGAATTGAGAGGGAGCAAGTATAAAGCAAATTCATGCATTTATCTAGTCCCTGTGAACAATAACACTTTTAAACTTGTGCTAAATTGTTGATATTGAAATCTACTTGATAGCACATGTTTAATTTTACGTCTTGTGTAAATTTTGTGAAATGCAACTTGAATGAGGATCAATTTTGATATTTAGGACTAATGTGAACTTTATTAAAGTGTAAAAATGGTGTTTGTTAAGTTTTACCTTTTAGTGTATATATAATTTTTGTAATTTGTTAGAATTTGCATGTTTTTGTTTGAGTTACTGTTTATGTTATTGTTCACGCTACTGTTCATGCTACTTGAGAAGTCAATTTCTATGTCTTTTCTGCAATTTTTGAATGCTTGGAACTTGTCTCAAATGCTACTGAAAATGTGCTTTGGGTATAAACTTAGGAATAAGACCATTTCATTAAGTTTGCAAAGGATAATCACAATTTGTGCCTAATTTGAGCTAATTACCACATGCTTGTATCATGCTTGATAAGTTTATGAGAGATGATGAGCTTAAATTCTTCAATTTTGTGGTGTTAATGTTTTGTGGTGTTAATGTGTATTTGGTAATTGCTAAGAGTCATGATAGCATTTGCACTATTTTTGGAAAGTAAAATCACAATTTTTCCCAAAACCTGTAGAAATTTGCTGATGATGTTGCTTACCCTAAGCTGTACCCTATGCAAATTCTGCTTAACCCTAAGCAAATTTGTGCTTGACCCTAAGCAACACCAGAATCGTTAGTTCAGCAATTGCTGCATGCTTTTCCTAAACTGTACCCTATGTAAATTCTGCTTAACCCTAAGCAAATTTATGCAGACCCTAAGCATTACCCAGAATCTTTAACTTCAGCAATTGGTACATGCTTAACCTAAGCAACTACCCAATGCAAGTCATGCTTAACCTTAAGTAATTTTGTGCTTACCTCAGCAAAATACCTTGTAGCACTAGTAGACCCACCAACAGCAAGCTGAACAACAGTAAAGCCTTGACAGCAAAGCTTGAACAGTAGCAGTAGTTTAGTACTAGTTTTAGTTCTTCAATTGAGTTTTAGTTTCTGTTTTAGGTTTATTTTGTAATCTGTTTATTTTAATTTTCAAACTTTAGTAATAGTTGCAATACTTTGTTAATTAGCTTTTATGATTATATTTGCATTCATTTCCTTTAGTTTAGCTTATTTTATTTTATCTTCTGATATAGATATAGTTATTCTATGAATGCTTTTTGATTTAATTCTTGATTTAACTGTTAGATCTTATTTCATTACACTTTTTCATCTTCTTGCACATTATTTTTGTACTTTATCTTTTATTCAGTCCTAATTTTGTTGATATTGATGAATTGCATAATTTACTTTGAGTTGCATATGTTTAACATCATTTTGAGGTAACAGCTTACCCTTCTACTATTTATGCTTATGGTATGTTGCCAATGCTTATGCTTTTGCTTACCCTATGCAACAGGTTAAGCAACATCTTAAGCAGTGTAAATTCATACATTTGGAATACTTTTTCACATTTTTCTCTCTAAAGCTTCATTGTTAATATCATTTTGAGCTAATTTTCGAATTCTTGCGCTTATATTGATTTAATCCCCAACTAAATTCAACTCAACTCAACTAAGCCTTTATCCCAAAAATTTGAGATTGGCTATATGGATTCACTTTCTCCGCTCTAAACGATTTTGAGTTAAATCCTCAAAAATGTGTAATGCTTCTAGGTCATGTTGTACTACTCTACTCCAAGTCAATTTAAGTCTACCCCTTTTTTTTTTTTCTATCCTCTAACCTAATGTGCTCTATTTGTCTAACTAGAGCCTCCGTATGTCTTCGCTTCACATGACCAAACCACCTCAATCTCCCTTCTCTCAATTTATCCTCAATTGGCACCACTCTTACCTTTTCTCTAATACTCTCATTACGAACTTTATCTAGTCTAGTATGGTCGTCATCCACCTTAACAATCTCATCTCTGCAACTCTTATCTTAGACGCATACGACTCCTTCAGTTCCCAACACTCACTACCATATAACATAGCCGGTCGTATGACTGTACGGTAAAATTTTCCTTTCAACTTATTGGGAATCTTGCGATCACATAAAACTCCCGTAGCACGTCTCCACTTCAACCATCCAGCTTTAATCCTATGACTAACATCCTCCTCACATCCCCCATCTACTTGAAGGACTGAGCCGAGATATTTAAAGCGATTACTTTGGGACAGTACCACTCCATCCAAACTAACTCCTTCTCTATCACTAGTTTGGCCTTCACTGAACTTGCAATGCATATATTCCGTCTTCATTCTACTTAACTTAAAGCCCTTTGACTCTAGAGTACTTCTCCAAAGCTCTAGCTTTCTATTGACTCGTTCTCGCGTCTCATCTATCAGAACAATATCATTCGCAAACATCATGCACCAAGGAATACTCTCTTATATATATTTCGTTAATTCATCTAAAACTAATGTAAAAAGGTAGGGGCTTATAGCTGATCCTTGGTGTAATCGAATTGAGATCGGAAAATCTCTTGTGTCCCCTCCGACTGTGCGTACAATAGTAGTTGCTCCTTCAAACATATCTTTCAACACTTATATGTACCTAATAGATACTCTCTTTTGTTCTAATACACTCCATAAGATATCTCTTGGAACACTATCATAAGCCTTCTCCAAATCAATAAAAACCATGTGCAAATCTTTCTTCACATTTCTATATTTCTCCATCAAACTTCTAATGAGAAAGATCGCTTCCATAGTTGAACGACCGGGCATGAAGCCAAATTGAGAAATAGAAGTATCATGATGTAGTCGATGCTCCACAACTTTCTCCCACAACTTCATAGTATGGCTCATGAGTTTAATTCCCCTGTAGTTTGAGCAACTCTGTATGTCTCCCTTATTTTTAAAAATAGGTACTAAACTACTCCTCCTCCATTCATCATTGATTTTAGAATCTTATTAAATAATTTAGTTAACTATGCCACTCCCATATCTCCCAAACACTTCCACACTTCAATTGGTATTCCATCGAGTCCACAGGCTTTACCCACTTTTATTCTCTTAAGTGCTTCTTTTACTTCTAAAGATCTAATCCTTCTAGTATAATTCACATTCTTTTCTATTGTTCTATAGTCTACATTCACGCTATTACCATTTTGACTATTATTAAAGAGATCATTAAAATAATTTCTCCATCTTTCTTTAATGTCCTCATCTTTCACCAACACTTTTCCTTCTTTATCCTTAATGCACCTAACTTGATTGAGATCTTGACATTTCCTTTCCCTCCTCCTTGCTAATTTATAAATATATTTTTCTCCTTCTTTAGTTTCAAGTTTCTCATATAACTTTTTAAAGGCCTGTGCTCTTGCTTAACTAACTGCCTTTTTTGCCTCTTTCTTTACTATCTTGTACTGTTCATATGCCTAATTATTATCACATTTAGGTAATTTCTCATACCATTCCCTTTTTCTCTTCACTGCCTTTTGTACTTCCTCATTCCACCACCATCTCTCTTTTGAGGGTGGTCCATGTCCTTTAGACTCTCCAAGTACTTTTCTAGCTACTTCTCTAATCTTTGATGCCATCTGTATCCACATATCATTGGCCTCCATATCCAGCTTCCATGCTTCGGACTCGAGAAGCTCATTTATGAACTTCACTTGCTTTACTCCTTTGAACTCCCACCACTTTGTACGAGCTACACTATTTCTTCTGACCTTACTTGAATTGTTCCTAAACTTGACATCCAAGACCACTAACCGATGTTGACTTGTTAAAGCCTCTCCTGGAATAACCTTACAATCCTTGCATAGAGCTCTATTTGTCTTCCTGGTTAAGAGGAAGTCGATTTGGTTCTATGTTGCCCACTTTTGAAAGTTACTAAATATGACTCTTTTTTTATAAAGTAGGTATTTGCTAGTATTAGGTCGTATGCCATAGAAAAACTCAACTCAACTCAACTAAGCCTTTATCCCAAAAATTTGGGGTCGGCTATATGGATTCGCTTTTTCCACTCTGAACGATTTTGGGTTAAATCCTCAGAAATGTGTAATGTTTCTAAATCATGTTGTACTACTCTCCTCCAACTCAATTTAGGTCTACCCCTTTTTTTCTTTCTATCCTCTAACCTAATGTGCTCTACTTGTCTAACTGGAGCCTCCATATGTCTACGCTTCACATGACCAAACCACCTTAATCTCCCTTCTCTCAACTTATCTTCAATTGGCACTACTCCTACCTTTTCTCTAATACTTTCATTACGGACTTTATCTAGTCTAGTATGGCCACTCATCCACCTTAACATTCTCATCTTTGCAACTCTTATCTTAGATGCATACGACTCTTTCAGTGCCCAACACTCACTACCATATAACATAGACGGTATGGTCATGCGGTAAAATTTTCCTTTTAATTTATTGGGAATCTTACGATCACATAAAACTCCCGTGGCACGTCTCCACTTCAACCATCCGGCTTTAATCCTATGACTAACATCCTCCTCACATCCCCCATCTACTTGAAGGACTGAGCCTAGATATTTAAAGTGATTACTTTGGGACAGTACCACTCCATTCAAACTAACTCCTTCCCTATCACCAGTTTGGCCTTCACTGAACTTGCAATGCATGTATTCTGTCTTCGTTCTACTTAACTTAAAACCCTTTGACTCTAGAGTACTTCTCCAAAGTTCTAGCTTCCTATTGACTCCTTCTCGTGTCTCATCTATCAGAACAATATCATCCGCAAACATCATGCACCAAGGAATACTCTCTTGTATATGTTTGTTCATCTAAAACTAATGTAAAAGGTAAGGGCTTATGGCTGATCCTTGGTGTAATCCAATTGAG